>NC_134353.1:142166450-142291450 GCF_048569485.1 Anomaloglossus baeobatrachus | reverse complement strand
CCGTGGGATCTCTGAGCCGTGGCGGTAGCTGCTTTTTATCCCTCGTTGGGCTGTTGTCTTCTATGAGGGACATTGGGTGGGAAAGGACCTAAAGTCCAGATCACAATCAATTAACTCAGTCCAGTAGTTTCTAGACCTCGTTTCAGGGTCTGAGTACCCCCTCTTGTGCTCCGCTTTCCTAGTATGTTTCCCGGGTCGGTACCGGCAGGCCACTACCCTGTCCCGGTCCACCACTGTTCCACCGAGCAGTCTTCCCGGCTCCTGCAGACAGAGGCCTCCGTCTGCCTCCTAGCCAAAGGTACCCGGGCTCCTACCCTGGTATCTGTCAGTCTGTCACAGGCCTGACCTCCTCCACTCAACTCTCAAACTGAACTGTCAAACTCCACTGACAAAACTGAACTGCCCTGTGTTTTCCTGCCTCAGGCTCTCTGAACTCCTCGGTGGGCGTGGCCAACCGCCTGGCTCCACCCCCTGGTGTGTCCATCAAGCACTGAGCGAGGTGACTAGGGTGTTGTGGTTGGCTGGTGTCACCTAGTGAGGGGACTGGTGTTATGCGGGGCTCTATCTGTGACTACCTGGCTTGTCCAGGGCATCACACAGACATCACTGTCTCCATCGGGGCTCACACTGTAAATTCCCTATCGGTGTGTCTGGAATGTGGAGGACGCCGGCCATACAGTTGCTCGTCGTAAACAATATCGCATTTATAGAGTATTTATATCACTTGCTGTCAATGTGTTTTTTTATATGATGTAAATGCTGCTGTTCTCCTGAATTTGAAGTTATTTTTCTTTGCTGAGATATGATATTGTCTTCCCTGTGTGTAAATAGTTTATTTAGCAAGTGGGCGTGACCTCACATCCTCTGTGGGAGTCTTCATGTGGACTCCACCCAGTTGACTAAGAGGACTAGATTTCTATACAAGGAAGAGGGGTCATATCTCTGGAATGGAAAGGCGCAGGAATAAGAAATAAGCAGTGCCATTCTCTGGAGATCAGGGGCTTAGGCCGGTTTCACACATCCGGCTTTTCGCCGATTTGCCGGATCCGGCGCTCTCCCGTACAGACAATACAGTACAGTGACAGCGCTGTAACTTCCGGGTCACATGCGCCGGTCACATGACAGCATGTGACCGGGGCTTGTTGCGCTGTCACTGTACTGTAGTCACTGTATGGGAGAGCGCCGGATCCGGCAAACCGGCGAAAAGCCGGATGTGTGAAACCGGCCTTATACACCGTACATATATATGGCAAGTGAGGGTTCCCCTTTAAATCCCAGTGCCTAGAGACCTTTCCAGCTAGATATGGAACTACTACTTATACAGCCAAAAGCTAAGGGAAAAGTAGGAGCGTGCTGAACATGTGAGGCAAGAAGGGAAATAAGGCTGTGAACATGGTGTTTTTTTATGCATTTTTCCTTGTTAATTTTAATCAATAAAAGAAAGGAAAAAGCATCCCAGTAAAGTCTGAGAATCCTGACTTGCTGTGCACACGCTGCTTCTTTTTTCCTTGCAGATTTTGTTGCTGAAAAAAGAAGTGATATCACTTGTTTCTGGATTTATTTTCAACAATGCCTTATCACTACAGTGGATTATATCGCAGCACTTCGCCTCACACACAATGTATATAGCATGGTGTGTGAGGCTCTCTGTAGCTCAGTAACCCGGTGTTGTCATGGTGGTGATCTAGGGTTACCATGGCAGCGATCTGTTCCTTGTGATCGCATAACAGGGACTCGATCGCCTGGTGGAGGTAAGCGATCCCTCTCCTTGCCTCCTGAACGCTGCAATCGCATTGATCTGATTGCAGCATTCAGGGGGTTAAACTGCCAGGAGAGGTACAAGCACCGCTCCGGGGAGTGAGAGCCGGGTCCTATCTATAATATCAACCGGAGGCCCGGCGGCAATTGTGGGGATACATACCCTGAACCCCCGCGATCGCAATGACTAAAAACACAAAAACCATGTAAAACAAAATGTGCAAGCGCAATAAAAAATGTTTTTTGTTTTTTGTTTTTTCTTTTGTGCTGCGTTTACCTTGTCAAAACATACTTTTCTGTGTTTGTTAAAAAAGCACATAAAAAGCAATGTGGGCACATACCCTAAGGCTGTTCTGTGCATCTGAGTGAACTGCAGAGCTGACAATCTAGCTGCTTGAGATCAGACTGTTCCTATATCCATACAGTACACTCCTCCAGCAGGTTCTGATGCGCTGTTTGCTGGGGATGGTATGTGGTCATGTGCCATAGCTGTCAGCTAATCATTGTGCTGGCGTGGTGCCCGAGCTCAGACCACGTGGCTCCACAAGTACATAGGCACGTCTGTCTCCTGACAGTTACTATGTTACGGCTTTTTATTTTGTTTCCCCAATTGGGGTCTATCGCCCCCGCTCTGCAGACTGGATGTGATCGGTTGAGAAATCTTTAACGGATTCTAGACCCTGGAGACAAAGGGGCCATGTTAGATGAGCTCCGGGGTTCATTAATTTATTTTATTTTATTTTTTTTAATTCTAAGGAAAGCTATTTATTAGGTTTAAATCTGTTTTAGGATCAATAACTGCAGTTTAGTTGCTTTATCCACCATGCTGTACACTGCATCGCTTCCTTTTTAGAATTGCTCCTAATAGCGCTAAACGAAATAGCTAAAATATGAATTTTGATATATAAACTAAAATCTTTATTTCCAGTGTTTCTTAAATGCTTCCGAACACTTAGGTTTGGAATGTACATGATGCCTGATGAAGAGGCGCTCTGTCCTTGAAACGCGTCGCGTGAAGATTTTAATAAAAATTAATGCCTTGTTACTGGAAGTTCTAATATTATCACCTTTTTCTTTTGGACTTCACCAAACACTTAATTGTTAAATCTTTACGGTCAGAAGGAAAGGGTGATTGTAGGATTTACTTACTAGTATGTGGTAAATCATTGCAGAATTCTTCGTCATCACTGAGGTCCGCCTGATAATAAGCCGCCCTATAGTGTCACCAGGTTAGTCATTCTCAAATTCTGCTTTGTAGATTTTACGATTTACATTCTAATTGAACAGAATGAAGGAAACTTGGTGTATCAGAACCATTGGGCCCAGCAATGTCAATGGCTTATTGGGATTTTTCTGCAAAATTTCTGAGCCTCTATAGAGGAACACGAATATTTTAGGTGAGAAAAGATTTAATGATAGCAAGAATATTAGAAAACTGGGTTATTTTTATATTGTTAATTATTTACATTGGTCTTTAAAAAAACAAAAAAAAACTCTAAAGGGTTGAGGGGTGTTCTTTCATTGGATATAATGTCTATGTAAAGAGCATGTATCATCAGATAACCTATTGTTTAAATCGAAGTTCTTATGTTAAATGTTTTGGGTTTTTTGTTTTCTCATATCTATATTAAATGTGATGTTAAGCTTTGGTTTTTTTTTGTTTTTTTTTTTAACTACCCAATCTCTGATTCCAGTGGTGTGTCACTTACTAGGCTGCTTAATATAAATTTGAATAAAATCCCTGTTTTATCTTTTGCAGGTGTAGCACTTGTCTGAATGTAGAGCTCTGTATAATCCCACCCAAACCACTGATAAGCAGCTTTCTGCCTATGCACAGTGTACACAGAAAGCTGCGAATCAGTGGTGGGGTTTGGGTTTTACAGAGTTAATGAATATGGAGGACTAACTTGCAATAGGTTTACTAGTCCTAGAATGGAGTCATGATAAAACTTATTTGTATCAAAACTACAGCAATCAAATCTTTAAGTGAACATTGCTTGAATGAAGGTCTCGGTCTCTCCATCATGCTACTTTCAATAGGTGGCAAAAACTTGGTGACCGATTCCCTTAAAATAATAAGTAAACCTGCACTTTGCACACTGAGCACTATTCCTAAAATTAGACCTCCCTTCTTCATTTTCTTTAGGCTAAGTTCACATTTCCGCTAAAATGTATCAGTCACAATCCGCCGCTTTGGTAAACAACGCTATCCGTTTAGCGGATTCCGTTGTGTCCCATAGACTTGCATTAGTGGCGGATTGCGACTGATGACCCTGCGTTGCGTCCGCTGCATTGCGGTCCGTCGTTTTTTGACTGACCGCTGGGCGGGGAGCAACGCAGAATGTAACGTTTTTCTGGCCGTCAAAATTGACGCACCACGCAGTAATCCGCCGCAGTCCGTCACGCTTGTATGTCTATGGTGCTGGATTCCGTCGTAATCCGTCTTACAACGGAATCTTGCGCTGGATTCCGTCATGCTCTACTGAGCATGCCCAGCAGGTTTGGCACACCCACTGGGCTGTCCCAAACACAAACGGATCATGACTGATCCTGCAAAAAACGGACGCACAGCGGATGCAACGGACGCAACGGATTAGTTTTTTCACAGGATTCCTGTGAAAGGAATCCTGTGAAACACATCCGTTGCATCTGTTGACAACTTAAAAACGACTGATCCGTCGCTGATGGACCTGACGGATTTAAAACAACGGAAGTGTGAACCTAGCCTTACATGGACATTAGCAGCAATACTAAATCAAGCCTGACCATATTCCCAAAAAATAAGACTTACCCCGAAAAGAAGTCATAGCAGGATATTTCGGCCTTTTTGGAGTATGCTTAAGGCTACTTTCACACTTCAGTCGTTTCAAATCTGTCAGGTCCGTCGTTGCGACTGAACAACGGATCCGTCGTTTTTTAGCTGTCAACTGACGCAGCGGATTAGTTATTTCACAGGATTCCGGTCACTGGAATTCTGTGAAAAAACTGATCTGTCGCCTCCATTACATCCATTGTGCGTCTGTTTTACGACGAATCCGTCGTGATCAGTTTGTTTTTGGGACAGCCCAATGGGAGTGCCAGGCATGCTCAGTAGAACTTGACAGGGTCCAGCACTGGATTCCGTTGTGTGACTGGTTACGACGGAATCCTGCACCGTAGACAACAATATACCTCTTGACGGATTGCGACAGAATCATGCGCAGTGTGTCTTTTTGAAAAGTCTATAGGGGAAAAAACTGAATCCTGCAAAATATTTTGCAGGATACCATATTTTCTCAAGGCAACTGATTGTGACTGATGGAAAAAGACTAAGTGTGAAAGTAGCTTTAGGCTAGTTGTGCAGCATCCGTTGCATTCCAACGCCTTGAGGAATTATGGTAACCGTTGCAGGAATCAGTTTATTCCTCATAGACTTCTATTAAGGGCGGATTGCGACAGATGCTCTTGCGTTGCATCCGCCCCGCGGCGCATAGGTTGTTTTGTCTGTGACCATCAGTGATCGTTGGGCGGAAGGAACGCATGTAATATTTTTTGTTGCTTTAAAAAACGCACTCTGCAGGATTCCGTTGGGATCCGTTAAGAGGCATAATGAATGTCTATGATGCTGGATTCCGTTGCCATGTGTTTAGCGACTGATTCCAGTGCAGAATTCAGTCACGTTTTACTGAGCACGCTTATCCTGTCCAGCAGAACGTTCTAAATAGCTTAAAAGCGCTGTCGGTCGCGCGCTGTCCCCCCCCCCCAATTTTGATACCAGCCAAGATAAAGCCACACGGCTGAAGGCTGGTATTCTCAGGATGGGGAGTCCCACGTTATGGGGAGCCCCCCAGCCTAAAGATATCAGCCAGCAGCTGCCCGGAATTGCAGCATCCATTAGATGAGTCCCGGGACTGTACCTGGCTCATCCCAAATTGCCCTTGTGCGGTGGCTATCTGGGTAATAAGGAGTTAATGGCAGCCCATAGCATATTTGTGTGACTGATGCAATGGATGCGTTGCAGATAGTGGCACAACCAATGTGACTAATGCTGCAAAAAAAACGATTCGTTGTGTTTTACCGGCGGCTGCTGTTTGTGAACGATCAGCTGATCGCCCGGTAGCTGGCAGCTGATCAGCTGATCGTAAACAAAAGGCGGCCGCCGGCCGATCAGCTGATCGTTACGGCTGCTCAAACTGAATTTACAGTGGCTCATGTTTTTTTTACTGTGCGCATGCTCACAGTAAAAAAACGATCCGCCGCACACAAAAAATGTTACATTTAGCGTTTCTCCCGCATGACGCGGCGGATGCAACGCAGGGCCATCAGTCATAACCCGTCGCTAATAGAAGTCTATGGGGAAAAAACTGACTCCTGCAAAATATTTTGCAGGATTCCGTAATTCCTCAAGGCGACAGATTTGTGACTGATGCAAAACAACGCAAGTGTGAAAGCCGCTTTATAGAGCGGTTCCTCTCGTTGTGGCGCTTTACCATCTCCAGATAGGATTGTGGCAGTGTGTGTGATTAATGTATAACCTGCCGTGCACTCTGTACTGTATTATGTGTCTGTACTGTCTTTGTCTTTGTATTTATCTTGATCATTGTCTTAATGTTTTGTTTCAAAGTTTAAAAATAAATTGAAATAAGTAATGCTCGGAGGCGTCTCCACCTCGGTGCTGCCCGGGGCTACTGAACTTTAGTCGGTGACAGCCCGCACTCCGCACCCCTCCTTCCCTGTGCTCGGAGCCTACTCTTGTGTAATGAGTGCACAGCCCGATTCGCTGGCCGCCATGCACTATTTACTTGGTATAATTTTACATTCCAGTGTATGCTGGGATAACGTCTTAAAGGGGCCACATCTGTGTCTACTTGTCTTACCTCCAAGCTACAGCATAGGATTTGCAGTCATTCTTCCTCTTGACTCCTGAGGAATGAGGCACTGGAGGAAGGTAAATGCTGACTGATGAGCTTACAAATGGACACGGAGAAGAGCGCTGGTGTCCGCAGTGCAGACCTGGCGCTATCTACCCACAGAAGTGATTGTCCTCTATTGGGATATGACAACTAGAACATACACCTAGTATGGGATTGTATAGGGCCCATACTATAGGCTGCTGCTTGGGAGATTAAGAAGTATTGTGTTTTTGATAACCTGTTCCATATGGAAGGATATGGCATGTTTCTTGTATCTGTATTGTCTGTTGTAGGGTTAATTTCTGAAATTGCAGTTTATGAAGTAACTTCATATATGAATGTAGATGAGCAGAAGTTGAGACGATGAAGTCCCAATAAATAGCTGTCCATGTAATGGATGGAGTGATAAAACAGAGGCGGAAATACTGGGCACGATCCACATTCAGCGGTTAATGGTCTGCATTCTGAAGTCATATACACCGAATCTGTCCATTAAGCACTGGCTCATGAGAGGGAAAAAACGTGGTGCTCTTTCACAAGAAAAACACTTGTAGCACATAGAAAAGTAGAATGGAAAGGCTCTCACCGAGTTTATAGTGTCCAAAAATCCTTTATTCCATCATAAGAAAACCATGTAGGCAATGGGGGAGGAGGGGGTGCACGAGGCACGTTGGACGACAGCTGTTTCGCGTCTCTATACAACGCTTCTGCGGGTCCACACTCCCGGGTGGGTGTAGACCCGCAGAAGTGTCGTATAGAGACTCGAAACGGCCGTCGTCCCACGTGCCTCGTGCACCCCCCCCCTTGCCCATTGCCTACACGATTTTCTTATGATATAATAAACGATTTTTGGACACTATGAACTCGGTGAGTGCCTTTCCATTTAACTTTTCCATGTAATGGGTGGACACTTAAATGGAATCTGACACCAGGTTTTTGCTACCTAATCTGAGAACAGCATAATGTAGGGGCAGAGATCCTGATTCCACCGATGTGTGGCTTACTGGGCTGCTTAGTGTAGTTTTGATAGTCACTGATTAATCAGCAGGAGATTATCATTAGAGGACTAGTAGTAGTCCAGCATATTCGAGCTCTATGACTGCTGTCATTTTGATAAAATAACTGTTTTCTTTGCTGCAGATCTAGCAAACAGCTCAGTAAGTGACACATCACTGGAATCAGGGTCTCTGTCTCTACCTTTATGGTGCTCTCAGATGGTGGCGTAAAAACCTGGTGACAGATTCCCTTTAATCTGTCCTAGGAGGAGCACTATTTAAAGAGGATTTCCCCACAAACAAAGTTAATTTTAATAAATAGGTCTTGGAATAATAATTTCCACAATTGGATGTGTTTTAAAAAAAAAAAAAAAAGAAAAATTATCCCTGCACAGGAACATCTTATATACAGTATACACATACTGTATATGTGATGTGCTTTGTAATGGTTGTCTGACGATACAGGAACACTGAACATACCACAGCTCCTGGGCCGGAGAGGAAGCAAAAAAGTATAGACATTACAGCACGGGGTCACAAATTATTCATTCTTTGAGGTAAAACAGTATTTAAAAACGGGCAGGAGAATTTTACCTCACAAAGAATCAGTTGTGATCCCAAGTTTTTTGATATCTGTATAATTCCCACCCCCCCCCGACCCCCTTATCCTCCCCGACCCAGGAGATGTGGTATGATCAGACCATGTCCCTGTACGGTCAGACACAAACATTACACAGTACACAGCAGGGACACATGGAAGATTATCTCAGCACAGGAACATGATTTTAAAACTTAACTAATTGTTTAAATTATTATTCCAAAATCTATTGATTAATAATAAACTTGGCTTATAGGACAACCCCTTTAGGCCCTGTGCGCACGTTGCAGATTTACCGCGGATTTTGCCGCGGAATTGCTGCAGAAAATGTGTCTAGGAAAAAACCAGGCCACAGCCAATAAGAGGGAACCAATGGTAAAAGACCAAAGAGAAAAAAATCCCTTTTAAAAAAAATAACCTTTAATATGACGTTTAAAAGGTATAATATTAATAATTTATGATTTACCAAAGTGTAACGCTCACCCTAATAGTGTAGGGACAATGAGACAAGAAATTACCAGGGGGAGGGGTGGGTGGGGGGGGATGACAATATCCCTATTCTATCCCTACCCTACCTAGCAATGGAGGGTATGACGCCCTAGGGTTGTGGCGCCCCCATTCACCGACTGGAAACCCTGGATAGACCTACACTACACTAATATGTGCACAAAAGTGAATTATAATAACCTGATAATAGAGGTTGTCAACATAATAGTATGACTTATCTGGCCAAAATGTATCAGATCCTCATGATCAGATAGATGGCGTCTGATGATGAGGATCTGATACATTTTGGCCAGATAAGTCATACTATTTTTTGTGTTTTTTTTATATTAAAAATGTATGTTTTTTTAACTTTTTTGAAAAACAGATTGCAGCTTGATCAGTTCTAATGGATTATTACTGGACATCTGAATTTAGCCTTAATTACTTAAAGGGAACCTGTCAGGTACAATATGCACCCAGAGCCACAAGCAGTTCTGGGTATACTATACATATAGAGATCTTAAGAAAAATTATTTCTAAAGTTCCCTTGGCTAGTTGGCCCCCCGTGGGCGCGCTAACATGATAATGAATGCGCAGCGTCAGAGGATGGTTGCTCTCACCTCTGTTGCCATTGTGTTCGACTCCTAGATTACGGCTCAGTGCGCATGATCCTGGAGTTTGTCACTGCGCACTGTGAAACTGTGTGTGCGCGTCCTGACTACAAATTTATGTAGCGCGCATGACCAAAAGTTTGAAATCATGCATACTGAGCTGAAGTCCAGGGTTGGACGCAGTGGCAGCAGAGGTGAGTGAGGTCATCCTCTGACGCTGCATGTTCATTGGCATGTTGGAATGCCCAAAGGGGTGTGCTTACATGCTAAGGGGGCAGACTAGCCAAGGGATCTAACGCCCTTGTGACAAGTTGCTGCCCTCATTAGCTTATGTGGGATCTTTTAGAAATACTTTTTCTAAAGATCTTTTATCTATGCTAGTGTATACAGAGACTGTTAAGCAGAACTGTTCGTGGTTCTGGGTGCATATTGGACCTGACAGGTTCACATTAAATGACAACTCCGTACACGCACCCATATTATGAATTGGTGAATGGTAGCTGCACACGGACCTAGTTGACTCATCCGAGAATAACTTGTGTGATCCAGTCTAATGTCCATTTTATTTTGTTGACTACATTTATTCTGATTTCTAATAATCCAAACTCTCTGGTAAAGAATCTCCTATACATAGATGATGATTTTATGTGTAGCAAAGCCAGGGAGTACTGGGTTAAATCCTAGCACTGCAGGTCTTGATTACATGCACCTGCCTCGCTTTGACTAAGGGCCAGGCAATGTGTTCACCGGAGTATCACTCTTCTAGAGATTGAATAGAGTGCAGTGTGTGGAACTGCTGAGACCGGGCTATTCTGTGGATCTGAGCAGAGTGCAGTGTGTGGGAACTGCTGAGACCGGGCTATTCTGTGGATCTGAGCAGAGTGCAGTGTGTGGAACTGCTGAGAGACCGGGCTATTCTGTGGATCTGAGCAGAGTGCAGTGTGTGGGAACTGCTGAGACCGGGCTATTTTGTGGATCTGAGCAGAGTGCAGTGTGTGGAACTGCTGAGACCAGGCTATTCTGTGGATCTGAGCAGAGTGCAGTGTGTGGTAACTGCTGAGACCGGGCTATTCTGTGGATCTGAGCAGAGTGCAGTGTGTGGAACTGCTGAGACCGGGCTATTCTGTGGATCTGAGCAGAGTGCAGTGTGTGGGAACTGCTGACAGGGCTATTCTGTGGATCTGAGCACAGAGTGGAATACATCTGGTAGGTGCTGGAAGCTACAGAAGCGCAGGTTGAGGGGGGACACTGAGACTGGTAGGATCGTACCCCTTTGTTTTCCTGGAGCAAACCTTCCAAAAACGACTGTAAACTGTTCAGGTGAGCCTGACATGGAGGTGCCTGCTGAATGTGTTGTTTTTTGCTGTTCTACCTTTTGTACCTTTTTTGGTTGTTGAATCCCTGGGAGATAAAACTGGATGTTTGAACCAAACCACATTTCTTATGTGAACGCTGCCTAAAGGCCTCATTCACACATCAGTATTTTTTATCTGTATTTCTATGCCAAAACCAGAAGTGTCTCCAAAACATGGAACAGGGGTCAATCTTTTCATTGTAGTTTTTCATCTGAGTTTCACTCCTGGCTTTGGTATACAAATACTGATGAGAAATACTAACATGTGAATGAGGTCTAAAGCCTACCTGAGAGCGTGAATCCCTGACGACGTGTGAAAAATACATTATATACTGTTTATCGCTTGTTTTAATATAATTGTGTGTATAAAGTATTAAGTTGTTAGTTCCAGCAGTTTCGATCCATCGTGTAAGTTATAATTTGTGCCCCAGATCCATGTGAAGAAGCCTTCACTGCAGGTGTATATTATCCTCGGTTTTCCTCTACTTTCTCTTGTGTAATAATGCAGACGTTGCGATGCCAAGTCTTCTCCACGGTTGTGGGAGGTGAAAGTGCTTACTGTGCATCCTCTACAAGACTGTACAGGGCAGATATAATTAGACACAGTTGAGTAGGAAGCTGGATTGCTGGTGGTCTCCGGCATCGAGCGCAGAGGAAGAAATGCAATCCGGACCCTTTATCGTCTAAATCTTTTCAAACTTTTTCCCCATTCCCCTTTTCATTCATGTGTTCTTTCCGAATGTCCCTGGTCATTGCTAGGCAACTGGGAATGCTGACATGCCTTCGTTGTAGTTCCTCCCCCTTCGTCCAGGGAGGATAGGCTCCGCATTGGCCACTTTGTGTGGGTCTGTGTGCTGCTCATCCCTGTGGACCTTGATCCTGGGATGGAAGTCATCATCATCAGTGTTTTCATCTAACCAAGGGCTATATGATCTGGCGGTGGGTATGACTGAACGCTGGCAACCTTTCTAAAGGAAATTCTTTTGTAATCCTGCAGCAAGTCTGTAAAGCTTCGCCTGCACACTGCTGCCTGGTAAAAGTGCCTTGTGAAGAAGCTGTCCAGAGCTGGAAATACCGCAGTACCTCTCGTGTGGAGCATCAGTGATTGCAGAGGGGGGAGACCTTCTCTCCACCACTAAGGTGTCCTTTTGTCTGACCGCAAGGACATCCAGAGGAGGTTAGTAGACGATTCCTTCTGTTAGGCATGCAGAGAAATGAAGCCTTCAGGGACTTTCTGACTCTATTTCCTAGAACCTGAAGGCCCCGCAGTGAGATCTGGACAGAGCGTGGAGTTCCCAGCACCGGCCCCTTTTCTATAGATGGAAGAAAACTGACAAAGGGCACCGTCCGTCCCTTTAGCTGTTGTAGGATGTCTTATAAATCTCATAAAGAGAAGCTGTTAAATTCCTTATGTAACGTGACAGCCTAAACACATTTAAGCTTAGTGATGCCTTTATGACCTGTGCGTACTCTTTGGTGTCTCCCTTTCTGCCTTTATGGGCTTGGGTATTGGAAAGCATGCTCTCGGCTTTTCTCATCATATAAATTGGATTGTAAGCTCCACCGGAGAGGACGATTAGATTGCTTCACTGTACCAATAATGGGAAATGTTGGGAATGCAGCATCTATAACTTTATGGCTTAGGTGGTCGTTTATTGGTGTTGGAGGATTTGGATATTGTTTTTGCCCGCTCTGCATATAGCGATGTGCTGGTGACGCTGCCGCACTTGTATTCTGATCCTCACCGACACTTGGCTCTGTCGGCACATACTGGAATGTTGTGTTCGGGAGAGGGGGCACACCATCCTGATTGGTGACGTGCATCACCTCCCATCCCAGCTTCCTACCTATAAGCTGACAATTGAATATTGCTGGAGGCTCCGGATCGCATTGTTTATTAGTAATGCGCTGCCAAAGTGGGAACCTACGCAGATACTAAAAAGTTCTGCAGAATCCCAGCCCTGCCTCGCATACTAAACAATAGCTGGAATGGCCTGCACAACACAAGAGTAAGAGTTCAGAGGAGTTCAGAGGTGTGCACTTACAATTTATTAAACTAAAAGATTTTGAAAATAAATTTCTCTATCGTTATTAGTGTTTAGGCCACAGGTCTCCAAGCTGTGGCTCGTGGGCCCGTGATGTGTGGCACACAACCAGTGTTAGACTGCGGCGGCAGGGGCCCACCAGTAACACTGACTCTGGGGGCCCACTGATCGATTACATTCACAATTTTACCTATGTTTCTATATAATAATATACTGGATACTTTGTAAAATGAATGATGAGATGCTTCCTTTCTCTCTACATAGTAAAAAATGTATTGTGCCAACTACTCATCAGTTTTTGGGGGTAAGTGACCTACTACTGCAAAGGGGCCCACCGGAGAATTCTCCTGTTCTCCTGTGAGCCAGTCCGAGCCTTCTCACAACTGTCTGACAGCTTGGTGTAACAGCACCAGATCTATCACAAAGCTATGAAGAGCAGAACTCCAGGTGGAGACATCTGTTAATGGCCCTACAGAGAAGAGCAAATCTGAATGGGCTAAGGTAGGAACCTCTGGAACTTGGTATAGTGCCTCGGTGTGGTTTATGTGGAAATGTTTTGGCTGCCATTGTACTTGTAATGGGGTCTCTGAGTCACTATTGTGTAGGGGCGGTAGCTGGATGTGGCATGCAATCCTGTCTCAAAGCTGAATGTGGCTCTTGTGGTCAGAAAGGTTAAGGGCCTCTGGTTTAGGCCAGCATCACACAGGTGCATGACTCATACTAGTGTAGTGGGAGAAATCTCACATTGGTTAACATAAGGCCAAGTGCAATCGGGCAGCTCAGGTCTTCGAGTCTTTCCTCAGACCTAATCGGACTGAGGAAAAAATAGCAGAATGCTGTGACTGTCTGCGAGTTTCAGCTCACTCGCGCCCATACAAGTCTATGGGTGTAAGTGAAACATCGGACTGCACTCTGATGACACTGAAGGGCAGTGCGATATATGCACAGGCTGACAATTTAGGAGATGGAGAGATTAATCCCTCCCTCTTCACTGTATACCTATGCTCTGATCGCAAGATCAGATCAGTCACTTGACACTCGGGTCACGCTCGCAGTAAAGCCGGAGCCAAGAGTCAATGCACTTACATCAGGTGCTGTACACTAGTGTGACATTGGCCTAAGACTAAGATTGGCCTTTGGGCAGGGTTCACTTATAAAGTCTTGTGCCTGGACCGTTCTTTAATTCCTGAGCAAAAGAACTGATGCTGAACTTTGTGCACATCATGTATCAATCCGGCAAATGTCCGCTGTCCCACGCTTAACAGTTCCCAGAGGGTGCTCAAAGCGCAATTGCTTTCTGCTGGCTTGCTATACTAGAGATGACCACGATTTGAGGGGAGGTGGGGGGGGGTTCAGCTATTTGTATACTTTATATTTACACCACTGTATATTCAGGAGATGACAATACAGACTAATGCTTGGGCTGCAAATCAAATTGTGACCATGATCCGAGGACCTTCTAAAAGCCAACCCTGCTGGATTTCTTTGCATCCAATTCTTCTGTATTAACATTTTGGCAGCGGGATATTTAATATAAAGTCTCCATAATTTAATTTGTGCAATATCTAATTTTCTATTCCTCAGTTTTTAACATATTTGCTTTTACTACATCTAAGTGAGGCTAAATCTGCTCCATGTATAAAGAGCCATATGGTTGTTCCCTGCAGCGACTGGGCCTTTAGGGACTGAATTTTTACATAATGTATATTAATTGCTTTGTTTATGGAATGGTTTAGCCCTGATTTGGGATTGCTTGGTATGACCACACGTGAGGTCTGTATCCCTTACATGCTGGTTTGCCAAAAGTAGATTGAAAGCTCTAGAAAAATGTTTTCCTTTCTGCATCTTGGATCCAATCTCCACTCTCCAGGGGTTCCTTTAAGTGAACTCAATTGTACTGGCCAGCCCCCCTACCCTTCTTAGACCACCACCATGATTTTATGTGTCTCGCGCTCAGCGTTTTTTTTTTTTTTTTTTTGTAAAAAAATATTTGCCGGTATGCATCTCTAAGGAGAGGAGCGGGTTGGAGGGGGGAGGATTTGCTGTCAGGCGCCAGCGACTGAGATTGAGGAGTGGGGGGAGGGGGTTGCTGTCGGGCGGCCAGGAGATCCTGTGTGTGATTTACCTGTTGTAGCACTGGGCGTTGGAAAATGGCAGTCCCCATGCAGCTCCGCCCCTCGGCAGCATTGCCGCCCCCCCTGAATATAGTGCTGCCTGAGAAAACTGCATGGATGGACGGTGCGGCCCTGTTTCTCATTATTCAGTTTTGTAGTCTGTTGTACGCTCATTTCAATCAAGGAGGGGAGCAGCTGCTGATGGAGGGGGCAGCGGCTGATGGGGAGAGCGGTAGATGAGGGGACAGCAGATGGAGAGGGGGGGGTTGGCGGCTATAACTTACTGATGCACTTGCTGGCATCGCACTCCTCAGCTTCCACAGACGTCGGAGTGAAGCTGAGGGGAGCGGTCACCGGCCCCAGATCCACAGTGATTGGAGAGATCTGTCACAAGGCCAGTCTCCAATCAGAGCTTGGGGGCAGGTGAAGCAGAGCTCACCCAGCTCCAGCCAATGATCAGTGCTATAGCTGCACTGATCATGGCTGGATTTCAATGTTTCAGCTATTTTCAATGGCTGAATCATTACAGTGGCTGTGATTGGCTGAGCGGCGTTCGTCAACCAATCACAGCCTCCATAGGTCCGGGGAGGCACCACCCCTCCTGAGGTCGGGCAGGTCTAGTTTACAAATTAGCAATGTGGACAGAGCCAGAGGTGCTAGCCATCAGCGCTCTTCAGATTTTCCGGTACGCCGTACCGACGCAAAAAAAGCACCGGTCTTGCTGCATCATAAGCCAATTAATGTGCAATATGCTTATTTGTAGGTCACAGTGCAGATTTCAGGACAGGTTTGGCCTTGGGTCTTTAAATCATTTACTTATTTTGCGTTCGACAACATCACAGTCAGGTCCCTGCAAATCTTTTAGCATGTGCTTGACATTCTGCATCCCTTGTCAAGTACAGGACACCCATGAAGCGTACACTAGTCAGTGTATACCCAGGAGCCAGAAAACTGTGCAGGGATTTGCAGAGAATTTAGGGTCATGTTTCTTCAGTTTTGGATGTCTGTTACGACCAGGCCATACTTGAGTTCAAAGGCCAAATTGGTTTAAGAGCAATCCACACTCCACCACACTAGCCCTGACTAATTGTTAGTGGAAGCGAGGTATAATTTAATTTTTCACACCTAGAAATAAACATATTGCACATTTTGTTTATGGAGTAATATACAGTACCGTGCTTTGAAAAAGTATTTATTCCCCAAGAACGTTTCCACTTTTTTCCACAATCTTAAATGTATTGAGATTTTAATGCTTTTACCAACACAAAGTAGCAAGTTTTTGTGAATGTAAAAGAAATAACACAAGATTTTCTAAATATTAAAAAATAAATCTGAAAATTGTGATGTGCATTTGTATTCAGCCCCCTGTAATCTTATACCCCTTAATAACATCCTGAAAGACCAATTGCCTCCATAAGTCACAGAATTGGTAAATTGAGTCCATCTGTGTGTAGTTTATTCTCAGTATAACTACAGTCTCAAAAAAGGCAGTATGGCACAACTGCAAACCTACGAAGACATGGCCGTCCACCTAAACGGAGATCCCGAACAATGAGAGCACTAATTAGAGAAGCAGCTAAAGGCCACGTCTCACTAAGCGACATCGCTGCTGAGTCACGGTTTTGTGACGCAACAGCTATCTTGCTAGCGATGTTGCTGTGTGTGGCATCCAGCAACGACCTGGTCCCTGCTGTGAGGTCGCTGAATGTCCTGGACCATTTTTTTGGTCGTTACACTCCCGCTGTGATGCACACATCGCTGTGTTTGACAGCGGGAGCCAACGATCTGAATGTGTAGGGAGCCGGCTTCTGGTAACCAAGGTACATATCGGATATCCAAGCAAGGTGCTTTGCTTAGTAACCCGATGTGTACCATGGTTACGTGTGCAGGGCGCCGGCTTCTGGCAGCTGTGGACGCTAGTAACCAAGGTACATATCGGGCATCCAAAAAAAGCAATTTGCTTAGTAACCCGATGTGTACCATGGTTACGAAGCCCAGCGTAGTTACACAGGTCGCTGGTGGTTGATCTCTGATCGCTGTGGATATCTGCCTGATTGACAGCTCACCAGCGACCATGTAGTGACACACCAACGATCCCTGCCAGGTCAGATCGCTGGTGGGATTGCTGGTTGCGTTGCTTAGTGTGACTGTGCCCTAAGAGGCCCAATATCCCTCTGGAGGAGCTGCAGAGATCCACACCTCAGGTGGGAGAAGCTGTCCTGAGGGCAACAATTAGGTCGAGGTCACACTCGTGTATAGTCTGATGATTCTCTCAAGATAATCGTATCCTATATGTTAATATCATTAGTAGAGATGGGCGAATAGTAAGTATTCATGTTTGGATTATTAACGAATCCCAAAGTACTATTCCAGTATTCGTCACTAATAACGAACCTAATGCAAGTCAATAGGGAATAAGTGTTTTTCTTGCCGTGACGAATACTGGAATGGTATACTGGAATGTGTTCATGAAGCATTATCCGAACACAAATTCTTACTATTCGACCATCCCTAAGCATTAGGTTCAAGGTCTGCAGTGATTGTGAGCCCACCGTCATTCACGGTGCTGATTCTCTCACATGCGAGAATTGGAGCAAAGGTGCAGAGGAGCTAAAATTCTCACTCTTCCCCCTTGTCTGCCTTGGCATATATAGGACTGCAGTTGGATGACATCAGAGTGCAGTCCGATGTTTTGCACACACTCATTGACTTGAGTGAGTGTTCACCATCCGAGACATGTTGCCAATCGCTGATCTGCTCAACCTCGTAGATTAACATTGGGCCAAGTGCTGTCAAATAAAATCAGACAGCACTCTGCAATGTTATACACTCATGTGAGTGAGTCCTTAGTGGTGCAGTCTACAAATCTGGCCTGTATGGAAGAGTGGTAGGAAGAAAATCATATTTGAAAGCAAGCCATAAGGAGTTACATTGACATTTTGCAGAAAGCTCTTTAGGGGCACAGTTATGTGACATAAGATGCTTTGGTCAGATGCTGCCAAAGGAGAACGGTTTAAGCAAAAAGCAATGTGTGGCCGAAAACTAACGATGCCCATTTCCCAGAAAACACCATCCCCACTGTCAAACGTGGTGGTGGCAGCATCATACTGTCAGATTGGTTTTCTTGAGCAGGTTCAGAGTTGATGGGAAGATGCATAGAGCTAAATGGGAAAAAGGTTAGAGGCTGCAAAAGACTTGAGACTTGGGGGTAAGTTCACCAAAGATTTAGATTGAGACCTCGTGGGCAGGGTCCTCGCACCTCCTGTACCAGTTTGTGCCTTGAATTGTTAATGTTTATTGTACTGTTTTTATTTTGTATACCACTTTTTCACAAGTAAAGTATCATGGAATAAATGGCATAATTAACCACTATGAGGCTGCACCTTTAGAAGTCTATAAGCCTTCATCACCCCTTCTATAGGTCAGTGGGCAAGAAGAGTGCATTCATCCCCATTGATGTATACTCTCCATGAAGCAGTGCTGCTGTGTCTGATGGAAGTACAATACTGTGGAAAATTGGATCTATGTGAAGGGCAATATCATTTAATTTAACGCAAAGTGTGGATTTACTTCCTGTCCTAGGCTAAGTTCACACACTGCGTTTTTTTGACTCTGCGTCTTTGTGCGTTTTTGACCGCTAAAAACGCGTCAAACGCATGCGTTTTTACCGTGATTTGGTGCGTTTTTGATCTCTGCGTTTTGCTGCGTTTTTGATCTGTGTTTTGCTGCGATTTTTGATCTCTGCGTTTTGCTACGTTTTTCCAATACATTGCATGGGGGGAAAACTCAGAAAAACGCAGGAAAGATTTGACATGTCCATTTTGTTTTTGTTTTTTTCAAGCTCAAAAACGCAGCTTAAAAAAAAAGTTGTGTGCGGACAGCAAAAATGAAAACTCATAGACTTTGCTGGGGAAGCAAAGACATGCAGTTTTGAGGCCAAAAACGCACCCGAAAAACGCCGCGAAAAACGCACTGTGCACACATAGCCCTATTGTGAGAATTCATCTCATGTTTTAATTTGTAAACCATCTGTAACAATGGCCTTTATTTGTTTTATCTTGTGACCGTAATTTAAAGGGAACCTGTCAGCAAATAAAACACAGTATTCACCTGTGGCCATAGTGGTAATCTGTAAAAAAAATGCTGCTTTAAAACCTTTCTGGCAGGCTAATTTGAAGTGCAGCTAAAGAGAGAAAATGAAGTTAATTCTCCCTGCAGCCGCTCTCTTCTGTCATTTGGGACTGGGAGCAATTCCAGTCCTCTCACTATAGTGAATGCACTGTAATCTCTCCCCAATGCATTGCCTGACAGCCTGCTCTGTACTGTGCATGGAGGATCCGAGAGGGAGATGATAGAGGGAAGAGTGATGGAACATTGTATCTGTGTGTGGTGGGCTTTATGCTTCACAGTCGTGTTTTGGAGGTGGGTATTGGCTGCTTTATTATGGGGCACTGGGCAGATAACTCTCTGATTTCCTATTTATACATTTTGTGTTACG
Source organism: Anomaloglossus baeobatrachus (assembly GCF_048569485.1). Lineage (NCBI taxonomy): Eukaryota > Metazoa > Chordata > Amphibia > Anura > Aromobatidae > Anomaloglossus > Anomaloglossus baeobatrachus. The sequence goes on along the minus strand of NC_134353.1, from coordinate 142,272,099 downwards.
GACTATTGTGGTTTTGGGTCTGTTTTTAATAGTGAAAAATCAATTTAATGAAACAAAATATTTCTGTGATTCTGGCAGTGCCCGTTAATGTTGCTCGGCACGTATTATATTTTGTAATTTCCAAATTCTAGCCACATGTTGATAATGACAGTGAACCAAAGCTTGTAGCACGAGACCGAAGCGGACCACTGTGCCCAAGGTTAATTAGATGGAAATTTGTCAATAGTTATTGAATGTGTTTGTTGTGACCTAAAATAGATCAGATAGCAACTGATAACTCAGAATATGTGGACGACTGGTTAAGGCGGCAGAAAAGTTCTGAAAATGCAGGGGTTGGCAGGAAAAACACTGGGTACAATATACTTGGGGAGGGGGGCCCCATACATAATTCTTGCACAGGGGCCCTCTGCTCTGTCCGCCCCTGGTTCTTGATAGTGAGAGTAAGAATCCTATACACATAAAGTTTGTTCTATGGTTCCTGTGCACATGTGAAGTGAGGTAAGCATGTCTAAAACTGCTATTTAAGGCTAGTCTCACATGCGTTGTGCGGCATCCGTTGCATTGCATTGTGTGACGGATGTAACGGACGCGTTGCATATAGTGGCACAACTGATGCGACGGATCCTGCAAAACAACGGAATCCGTAGTAGCTTTTTTTTTTTTTTTCCAGCAATTTACTCAACTGAGCATGCGCAGTTGTGTTAAAGACTGATCAGTCACAGGAATCTGTCAAATGGTGGATTCCGACTTATTCCGCCACCATAGGCTTCCATTATAAAAATGACGGACGCAGACTGAATGACGCTCTGGGAAGCGCAGAAAAACGCTACATGCTATGTTTGTTCCGCCCAGCGGATGAACCGCAGGGTCGGCCGGCGGATGAACCGCAGGACAATCAGTCGCAATGCGTCCATACAAGTCTATGGGAAGCAGTGGAATCCGTTAATGGATTGCGCTGTTTTCCAAAACAGCGGATTGCGACTGAAGGAAGAAACGCAAGTGTGAAAGTACCCTAACAACCGCCAACCAGCAAACTTGTTACTCATCAGTGGTCGTTCAATGCCAGCTGTCAACAAGTGGCTGTAGACTACTACTGATTGGCTACATAGATGCAGATTTCCGGATGTTTAGTAGCCTGTGTAGACAGACTTATTGTGCTTCTAGTATGCACAGGGTCAAAAGAGGTAAGGTGGTCACAGCCACCTCTACAGCAGGAGGAATTGTGCATTATGAGGAGCTATTGTCCTTGCAGGGGGCCTCTTCTACCTGTGTCCGCTCCTGAATACATTGTTCTGTGTGCATAGACTGTTTTTCTTTTCAGCTGTTCAGGTCTTCTTCGCATAGAACAGTATGCTGCCAAGAACAAACACAAAGCAAACCATAATCTCCCCCGATAAACATACCTTTTGCTAGTTTGGATGATTTGCAGCCTGCTCTTACTGTCCGATTACTGTAAATTTGCTTCTCTACGAACCCTCGTTCATGATAATCGTGCAGTTGGAGTCACACTTATGTGAGTGGACGCTCCTGTGAGCAAATCTAATGTTGTCCACCTTTTGGTAAAAATCTGTGAAACAAGTCTGTTCCATACAGCTGAATTATTCATGATTTCATGTGCAGTGGATTGAGCTGCGGACTTGATGATCTCCAGCTTGCATGACTTTTTTTCTTTTAATCACGGCGTGTGCATGAGGTTTCACTTTACCATCAACAAACTTCTAGAACTACAGCCTTCAGGGTATGTGCCATATTCAGTCCAGAACATTTGAACTTTCACTGCGGATCTTCCGCTACAGTTATCTATGGACATGCCATGTGGGAATAAGGGTTTGGGCATATGACATATTTTTTGGATGAGTACACTCTGTAACCCACCTAAAACTGCACCGAGTAAAGGTAAAATGGTTAATATATGCACTACAATATAAAAACTACTTAATGTTCCTATGTTTTGTCTTTTCTAGGGATGAGTGGACCATGAATGTTCGTGCAGCTGTCTGGTTGTCAAAACTTTTATATAGTATAAAAATTTGTGAGGGCTCCCCCCTCTCATATTTTTGACAACCAGCAAAGATAAAGCAGACAGCTGAGGGCTGGTAATAACAAGCTGGGAAGGTCCATAGTTATTTGGCAATTCCCAGCCTAAAAAGAGCAAACCGCAGCCACCCTGAAGGTGACGCATGTATTAGTTGAGCCAATTCTGACTTCTTTCCTGATTTGCCATGGTACGGTGGCAATTGAGGTAATATATTTGTAGATTTGATGTCCGCTGTGTGTGTGTGTGTGTGTGTGTGTGTGTGTGTGTGTGTGTGTGTGTGTGTCACTGTACACTTACTGGGTTAGTACTAGGGGTGTCTGATACAGTCCTATCCACTACTAACCCCAGGGCTTGATACTAGCTGGTAAATCACAGCTGAAATTAACCCCCAAAATATTGCCCTGATTGCAGTCGCACTAGGGCTACAGGAAAGAGCTGGGTAAAGCACCCTAGTTGGCGCATCTAATGGATATGCCATTTCTGGGGTGGCTATTTTTTTGGCTGTGAAGAGACAAATAACAATCGGCCATACCAGCCCCCAGCTGTCTGCTTTACATTTGCTGATTATCAAATGGCGAGGGGGGACTGCACTTCATTATATATTATATAATATAATATAATATTATATTGTTTTTAATTTTGTTCCCAGCAGCGTCCAGGCAAATGCCCCAAGCCAAAAGTTTGTTCATTAGCATTTTAATAAGCTTTATTCAACATCCGAATTCGGACATGCACTTCTGTGAGAAGTCTGTGTTCGAGCCCTGGACACTGGGTGCCCGATACAAACTTTGAACTTTACTGTTCACGTTCGCTCATCTCTCATATTGTCAACTTTTTTTAACCACTTCAGATTTTTTAAGATGTGCATGCAGCTTCTGTTTGAAAACTGCTCACTAAATTATATGTATAAGTAAGAAACTGGCTGCAAATTTGTCCGAAAAAGTGTCATATTCTTCAATTAAACTGTTGGGTTATGTGCACACAACAGCTTTTAGATGCAAGTGTTTGTTTTTTGTTTTTTTTCTAGCAACCATTTGCTTATTTTCTCAGTTTAATCCTTCCCCATTTCAGGCACTGATTTATGTAATTTAAACTACCAGTACTTTTTTAGTGGAAAGATGCAAAGCTGTAGTTTTGATAAAATCATTGTTTTAGTGACAGCGAAATATCACTACAGGACTAGTAAACCTGCTGCCTAGTAGTCCTCCATATTCATGAGCTCTGTGTAATGCCACCCCCACCACTGATTAGCATTTTACTGTGTACACTGTTCATAGGCAGAAAGCTTGTGAACATAGGAAATCTGGGGCTCAAAAAACATTTTAGTGGTAAAATGTGTTTTTGTTTTTTTTTTTCTTCACAGCCCAATAGCATAAAATGTTGTGACACACCTGTAGTCAGTATGCTCAATGCACCCATTAATGAGTTAATTGAGGAGTGCAGTTTGTAAAATGCAGTTACTTATGGGAGGCTCTGCTTTCCTGTCATCTAAGAGGCTCTGCCAATATGGCATGACACCCCCAAAACCAATCCATCTAAATTTACACTCCAATATGGCACTCGATCTCTTCTGAGCTTTGCACTGTTCCTCAAAAGTAGTTTTTTGGCATCATAAGGGCTATTGGTGACCTCAGGAGAAATTTTGCAACAAATTTTATGGTGCATTTTCTCCAGTTACCCTTTTTGAAAATTAAAATTTTGTGCCAAAACAACATTTTAGTGGACAAATGTTCATTTTATTTTTCATCTTATCAGCCCAATTTTTATTGGGATATATAATATTTTTATTGGGATATATGATATTTTTATTCATGAGAATTCATGAATAAACAGAGTGTTAAAATTGCTCACTAGACCACTAGATGAATTCTCCTCGAGAGGTGTAGTTTCCAGTATAGATTCACTTGTGGGGGTTTTATGCGGTTTTGGCATGACATGGGATCTTCAAATGGGACATGGTGTTTGCAATCGGCTCCTGCCAAAATGGTGCTTCTTCCCTTCTGAACGCTGCCGTGTATTAAAACAGTAGTTTTCCCCTACATATGGGGTATTCCTGTACTCAAAAGAAATTGCACATCAAAATATGTGGCCCACTTTCTCCTGTTAGGCTATGTGCGCACGTTACGTATATACATACAGTTACGCTGCGCTTTGTAGCGCAGCGTAACTGCATGCGTCCTGCGTCCCCTGCACAGTCTATGGAGATTGTGCAGGGGACGTGCGCACGTGGCGTTTTAGAGCGCAGCGCTTCGGCTACTGCCGAAGCGCTGCGTAAAAAGTGACATGTCACTTCTTCCGTGCGCTTTGCCGGCAGCTCCTGCTCTGTCTATGGGAGGAGCTGCAGGCAGAGCGCATGGAGTCTGCTTCACTACGGACATTTCTGCAGCGATTTAAAGCGCACATGTGCTCTTCAGATCGCTGCAGAAAGTTCTGCAGTGAACTGTACGCAACGTGCGCACATAGCCTTACCCTTGTGAAAATAAACAAATTTGGATTAAAGCAACATTTTTGTGCTAAAAATGTATTTATATATTTTTGTCATTTTCACAGCCCAACGTCTTAATCACTGATGTGTGAGCAGACCCATTCATTATAATAGGTCTGCGTATGTCAGTGATTCTGGTACGTTTAAAAAAAAAAAAAGCACAAACGTACCAGAATCACTGACGTGTGAAAGGGGCCTAAGACGCACTTTTTTTTTTTCCCCCCCCAAATGTTGGGGTAAAGTTGGTGGTGCGTCTTATGGTCTGACTGTGACTGCGGGGAATGAGGTGCTGCGGTGGAGTGGGTCATCGGGGGCACTAGCAGGCTGTAGCAGCCTGCTGTGACCACGTGTGCCCGCTCATTACATATGCACACCCATCCTCCCGCTCATTTCTCAGCGCAGAAGCCGGCGCTGACAGGTGGGCGGGAGGATGAGCGGGGAAGCGCGCATAGTAAAGAGCCGGTCCGCATGATCAACCCTGGCAATTACAGCCTGGAGTGATCATGTGCGGCTGTATTCACTGCCCCCCGCGCGTCACCATCAGCGCGGGGTGCAGTGAATCAGTACACTCACCCGTCCCAGTGAGTGGAGCCGTCACGCGATGTCTTCCTGTCTGTGCCGTGCTGGTCAGCTGAAAGGCACAGACAGGAAGACATCGCGTGCTGCAGGGGAACACACACGCACACGCACACGCGCGCACACACGTACACACACACACGTACGTCAGTGGTGCAGAGAGGAAGATGATCGGCTGCAGGGAGTGAGGAAAAGGTGAGTATAAACGTTTGTTTTTTTTTTTTTCTCTGTGCTATAGGACACAGGCCATATACCAGGATGGTATATGAGCACGATGGGGGCATATAGCAGGATGGGAGTATGAGCAGGAGGGATGGGGGGTATATGAACAGGATGGGAGTATATGAGCAGGAGGGATGGGGGGTATATGAATAGGATGGGGGAATATGAGCAGGATGGGGGTTTATAGCAGGAGCATATACAAGGCAGGAGGATCATTACCAGGATGGGGTACCTTAGTAGAGAATTTGGGGACATTACCCCCATAAGTGTCAGCAGCAGATCCTCGCCCCATAAGTGTGTCATGACCACATTTTTTTGCTTAAAGTTTTATTTTCCTATTTTCCTTCTCTAAAACCAGGGTGCGTCTTATAGTCCGAAAAATACGGTAGTTTCCAAAATAGGGGTCACTTGTGGGTTGTGGTTTTTTTTTTTTGTTTTTTGTTTTTTTGCTGTTTAAGCACACTAGGGGCTCTGCAAACACTCCAAAATTCAAACAGTGCTCCTTCCCTGCCAGGCGCCTAAATAGTAGATTTCCACCACATATGGGGTATCCCTGTTGGATGCATTTTCTCTTGTTACCTTTGTGAAAATGCAAAATGTGGGGCTAAAGTAGCATATTTGTGGGGACAAAAGTACAATTTTTCATTTTTTCCTTCCACATTGCCTTAGTTCCTGTGAATCACCTCTAGGGTTAATTAACTTTTTGGATGTGGTTTTGAGTACTTTCAGGGGTGCTGTTTTTAGAATGGTGTCAGTTTTGGGTATTTTCTGTCATACAGGCCTCTCAAAGTCACTTCATGTGTGATGCAGTCCCAAAAACAATTGCTGATAAATATTCAACCCTTCTAACAACAAAAAGTTACAAAATTGCGCTGATGTAAAGAAGAGTATCCTAAATGTACTACTAACAATATATAATGCATATTTGTTCGAATCCTTTATAAACCTCTAATCATATTGCAAGTTGCAAAACTGTAGCATATTTGTCTGGCATAAGTTCTAATGTCCTACCTTGAGAGAAGGTGACATTAGTAAATGATTCCCCAAGTTCATCTTGTATAAACATTTCTACCCGAATGTGTCTTCATTACACATGGAGCCAGTCTACTGTTCGGTAAGGCTAAGTTCACACATCCTGTGTTTTCAATCCGTCAGGTCCGTCAGCAACGGATCAGTCATTTTCAAGATGTCAACTGATGCAACTGATGTGTTTTTCACAGGATTCCTTTCACAGGAATCCTGTGAAAAAACGGATCAGTTGCGTCCGTTACATCCGCTGTGCGTCCGTTTTTTGACGGATCAGTCATGATCCGTCTGTGTTTGGGACAGCCCAGTGGGCGTGCCAAGCATGCTGGGCATGCTCAGTAGAGCATGACGGAATCCTGCGCTGGATTCCGTTGTAAGACGGATTACGACGGAATCCAGCACCATAGACATGCATTACAAGCTTGACGGATGGCGACGGATTCCTGCGCGGCGCGTTAATTTTGACGGCCCGAAAAACGTTACATTCTGCGTTGCTCCCCGCTCGGCGGTCAGTCAAAAACGACGGACCGCGACGCAGCGGATGCAACGCAGGGTCATCAGTCGCAATCCGTCGCTAATAGAAGTCTATGGGGAAATACAGGATTCCTGCAAAATATTTTGCAGGTTACCGTAATTCCCCAAGGCGACGGATTGTGACTGATGCAAAACACAGGATGTGTGAACTTAGCCTAAGGATGACGTTGCTAAACATTTTTCCTTTTTAAAAACTACTTCCAGGTAGCATTTAAACTTTAAAGGAGGTTTTGTCACAATCTAAGTTAATTTTAATCAATAGATCTTGGAATTATAATAATGTCCACATTTGGATGTTTGTTTTTTTAATTACAAAAAACAAAAAAAACCCTTCTTGTTCTGGGATAATCTTGTGTTATGTGTCTCTGCTGTGTACTGTGTAATGGCCGTGTCTGACTATACAGGGACATGGTTTGATCACACCGCTTCTCCTGGGCTGGGGAGGAAGAAAGAGTATAAAAGCATTGTATTATAGATTCTTTTTGTGAGGTAAAACATTTCCCAGTAGGTTGTTGTTTTTTTTTCCGGTAAAAAAAAAATTAAAAAATGTAAAGAATTATTTGCGATTTTGTGCTGAATACTTTTTCACTTCCTCCCCTGGCCAGAAGCTGTGGTATAATCGGTGGTCAGGAACGGCAATTGCACAGTATATATCTGGGGATCATTTAGAATTCTCAGCATAGGTACTTTTTTCTTTTTTTTGTCTCATCCTATTGTGGACTTTGATATTCCAAGATCTATTGATTAAAATAGATTTTCTTCTTGGGAAAATCCCTTTTAACACTAGAACTACTGGACTCGTTGACACCTATATAGAAATACATGGTGCAAAGTAGTCAAAATGACTACCTCAGTAGTTCTAGTGTTAAGGCCCTGTGCGCACTGGGAAATAACATTTTCTTAAGAAAAATCCATACCCTCTGGCAGAATACCGCACCCGCAGCAAAAACTGCAATCATAACGCACCTGTGGTTTTGCCGCGTTTTTTCCGCGGGTTTGTACCTGTGGTTTTTTTACCATTTCTATAACAAAAAACGCAGGTACCTTCGGAAAAGAAGTGACATGCTCATGGTAGCAAACCCATTACCTTACCATTAATAAATAAATACTCCAGACACATGAAAATTGGATAAAAATGGCCGTGGTGTTTTATTATTGGTAACTTTATAATTAAAATAATCACCATATAATTAAAACCAATAAATAACCATAAAAATTCATAAACAACCATAAAATTCATATTAACCACTTATAACAAATCCACAATCCACCCAACAAAGTTGGGCGATTTTCCCCCAACTAATAAAACACCACGACAAAAATAAAGTTTAAAAGACATAAATAAATACTGGGCGGGCGGGGGATTCTTCTTTCTTCACAGCTGGCTCCTTATAAAGGTAAGATTCCCGCACTTTTACTCTGCCCACCAATGACAAACTTTAAAAATAGCGCACAGCAGGCTAGCCAATCCCATAGCCTGCTCGCGTTACTCAGAGGGCAGATTAACGCTATAACTCCCAAACCATAGTATCTTCCATTATAACCACGCAGCAGCCTGCTCGCGTTACCACATGAAGGGTATTAACCCTCAACATCCCATATTGAATTTAGCACTGTTGAATGCCACAGCCCTGCACCCTGTAGCCCACAAAAATTAAACTCCAGAGGCCCATGCCACCATGTAATCACCAGGCTATGCGCTGCTGGTGATTTTCCATTCTTTTTGCTGCAGAAATTATGCAGCAAAACCTAGAGGTAAGAAAAACGCAGCTTTTTTTTTTTTCCATAAGTTTAGCTGCGGAAGGACTGCAGCAAGGCTAGGAACAAAAACTGCACCTTTTTGCAAAGTACAAGAGCATGATGAGGACCCGCTGCGTCCTGGACGCGGCAAGTCTCCTCCGCAGAAGACCGCAGCTGCTCATGCCCACGATCAAGGTTCGGGGCGCTGCGGTCTCTAACTTGTGTTCTCCCTACAGAAGACACTTGCAACTCATAGGAAAGAATTAACGTGCTTGCGACTCGGAAAGCAGTTTTCGCTGCCAGCCATACACTAAGTTGGTATGAGATTTCTAGAAATCCCATCCACTGTGCTTGTACTGTACATTGCAGCTTTTTGGACGCAACTGAAGCACACTGCTTCCATAACACTGCACACTGATGGTGTGCGCGCAGCCAAAGTCTAGATATTGTCCTTGGAAAGCCCAGGTGATGAATTCTGTGCAGCTTTGGTAATGACCTGAAGTATTTCTCCATATGCTGCGTGTCCCATCATCATCATCATAATCATCAGATGTTTGTCCTACAGTGCAATTAGTCCCTAGGTCCCACATTTAATTGTGTCCATGCTAATGACTCCTGGCCCGGACAATATCCTGTCCTTCATGCGTCATTTCACATGAGGTAGACTTTACTCCTCCTAGACTGAGGAACAATTCTAATCCTAAAAATGTAATATATATACACAGTAAGCAGCGCTCACGATTCCTTCTGCCACAGTCACATTTTAATTACAAAGGCTAATAAAATAGTCTGACTGTGAGGTTGGACAATTAGGATGCCTGATGACGAGCAGCTTCTATTGATGTATGAGCTGGTAAATGGTTTAATCCCTTAAGAGGAGAGAAACGATTGAGACATGAGACGCTCGTCCTGGACTCATCTGGTGAGAGGGTTCCATTATATGTTTCATGTATATTAAGTAGATGCGTCAGTACAGGTCCCATGTTATGTCAGGCTTCAGTGTCTGTGAGGGTTTTGTTGTCTTATGTGGTTAATAACTTTTTTTTTTCACTGGTGGTGTATTTTTTGGTTTATATGGTTTTGTTCTTGCTATAATTGTTTCCTGGTGGTCTTGTGCCCTTCCATAGCAGTGGTTGTGGCCACTCTCAGGCCTCATTGTCAGAGTAGGCCTCACACCACACAGTATGGCCACAGTTCTGTAAACAGTGATGACTGGACGCTGGTTAGACCTATCTTAAAGGGAACCTGTCATCAGAAATTTTGCACTAAACCTAAACGTTTCCCCCTCTGCAGCTCCTGGGCTGTGTCGCGGGCGGAGTAGGGGACGCCGCGCTCTCCCACTGCTCTGGTCCGGCTGCAGCGGCTGCTGCAGCCTGCCGCTGCTCGGTGGCTCGAGCGATGGGCCTTATCCCGGGGACTCGAGCGGCGCTTCTCGCCCGTGAGTGACAAGGGGAATTGGTGTTTTGGGATAGTTTATTGTCCGTGACGCCACCCACGGTTGTGGTGATCTGTTAACACCACCGCTGCGCTGTATGGGGAGCCCGGGAGTGATGGTATGGAGCAGCCAGTTGTTGATGTGCCCTCCGTGGGTAGGGGTTGTGGTGCTCCCGGGGCCCGGTGATGGGATTGGGATGCTGGACAGGTGGGTCTGGGGCCTGTGGAGGTGCAGGGGCGCAGCGACAGCGCTGTGCCGCACGGCACGGAGGTACTCACTCAGCCAGTAAACACGACACAGTTCTCGGTAAACAAACGGCTGGTTGGACAGGTCCCTCGGACGGTTCACGGTGCTGATGTTCCCTGCAGTTAGCGGTGACGATCTCCTCCCTGCACCTATGTAAAGTCCTTTTGGTAGCGATGGGTTCCCACCGGTTACCCACTCCTCGGCTTCAAGCTGGGCCGAAGGAGCTCTACTCTTGCCCGCAGGCACTGGCCCTGGGAAACTGGTGCCCTGGCGGTGGCGGTGTCTCCCCTTCACGGTCGGGCTGTTGCCTTCAACCGGGACTTGGTTGTTAGGAGACAGAGGTCCCCTTCACTGACGGATTTGGCAAATCATGGCGACTCCTAGCCTTGCCGGGATCCGAAAGGCCCCTGCCCTGGTGCTGACTGTTCTTCGTATACTGCTCCGGTACCGCCGGGTCACCACCCGTCCGCGGTCCTTCCAGCAACCTCCGAGCAGTCCCCCTGCAGACTATCACCGCCGTCTGCTGACCTTGCTGTCACTGTCCGGGGCACACACCCGGACCAACTTCAGGCTTTACAAAACTGTTTCTTTTTACTTTACTTCAGCTTCTCCCCTAAGCTCCTCTACCACTTCCTTCTACTTTCACTTCCCTCACTCCACTCTGTTCTTCTTCCTGTCCAAACTCTATCTGCCTGGTTCCTCCCGCCTCCAGGGCTGTGAACTCCTCGGTGGGCGGAGCCAACCGCCTGGCCCACCCCCTGGTGTGGACATCAGCCCCTGGAGGAAGGCAACAAGGATTTTGGGTTAGCTTGATGTACCTGCAGGGAATGTGGGGTGCGTGTGGTGTTGTGACCTGTGACCCCTGGCTTGCCCAGGGCGTCACAGCTGCATTCTAGCAAGGTTCCTGTTGTTCTTGTGCCCCCTTTCTGACCAAAATAAAGACTTTTTATAAAGTGGTACCTTTTTTTTTATATTCAAATCTTGATAATGGTACACGGGGGCGGGCTCTCTGGTGTCCATTAGTCTGCCTCCTGCCGATTTAGGCCATCCCCCATCGCACAATTTCATACCTCTGGAGGCCGCCCAGTGCGTCCGAGGTCTCGCGCATGCGCCGTGCCACTCTCGCAGGACTGTGCAATGTGCACAGTGTGACCACTGGTGACGTGTTGCGCAGGCGCGAGATTATGGGCGGCACTGTGATTTTCATCAGCAAGTACCCGCCCATAATCTCGTGCTCGCGCTTTCACCGCCGCCTCCACCGTTCTGCGCAAGCGCTGGCCAGTATACCTCATGTCACCTCTTTGAAATTGCGCGATGGGGGATGGCCTAAAGCGACAAAAGGCAGACTAACGGACACCAGAGAGCCCGCCCCCGTGTACCATTATCAAGATTTGAATACAAAAAGGTACCACTTTATAAAGTCTTTATTTTGGTCAGAAAGGGGGCACATAAAAAGCAACATTGCTAGAATGCAGCCCAGGAGCTGCAGAGGGGGAATCTTCTAGGTTTAGTGCAAGATTTCTGATGACAGGTTCCCTTTAATACTTAAATATGGCACACATATTACAGCTTGACCCTAGTTTGTTTCCTCTTATGTGGTTTGCAAGCTTGTCTAGCCCAGTTCATCTTTGGTTTTTTTTTTGGGGGGGTGGTTCCACTCAATTCATTATTCTATTCATACCTTCTTTTAACTCTTTTATATTATATTTGCTCACATGTTATTGTTTTTCCCCTGCTTTATGGGCAGCGTTTAGCGACTCCAGATATTTTTAGCATGATTTAAGGCTACAGTCATACCAGCCGCCCGCTCTCCTGATAGGAGCGTGCAGCTACATAGAAATACATGAAGCTGACACGCTCCTGTCACGAGAGCCGCTGGCTGGTCCAGGCAATGCATAGTTACGTAGGTTTAAAAAAGACCTAAGTCAATCTGGTTCAGCCTTTATCCACCAATTATTTTATGATATATCTGTTTTTATAGAATTTTTTTCATCAACATACGATTACATAAAGAAAGCAACAAAGAGTATGAATAAAAAACTGAATAATATGTTAGCCACATCCTCCTTATATTATTGACCCGATGACTATATATGCCGCTCGCAACGGTTTATCTCGATATGATGTCACATCCACCAATTATTTTGTCACTAAATCATTTATAATCTACAATTTATGACTCCAGCCTTAGTTACAATTTCACAGAATTTCACTCCAGTCCCCCTTCCATTACCCGCCTTCTCTTTTGTGTTTTTCAGTACACAAACTACTTCAGCAATTGTTGCGACTTTTGCAGCTAAATTGCAAATTTGTGGTTAAAAGTAGTTCCAGACAAGGAAAAAAATTCCCATAAGGCTACTTTCACAAATCCGGCTTGAGCCCTGCGGCTCAATCCGGCTGTGCAAGCTATGCAACGGATGCGGTGAAAACACCGCATCCTTTGCATAAGTTTTTCCTTTGCGGCCCGCCCGGTTTTTGCCGCTTGCGGCATGCTACTGAGCATGCGCAGTGGCAAAAACCGCATGCGGCGGCCGAATGCGGTATTTGCCACATCGCGCCGCATCCGCATAGGCATGCATTGAGAGATGCGCCGCATCGGCCGAATGCGGCGCGATGCGGCTTTTTTTGCCGCACGAAAAAACGTGCCAGGCAACGTTCCATCCGGCCGCCGCATCGGCTAAATCTGCCGCATGCGGCAAAAACCGGATGGAACGCAAGGCCATGCGGCACAATGCGGCACTAATTAAAGTCTATGCAGGAAAATCGCAACCGGCAGCAAAAAAAACCGGTTGCGATTTTCCTGCAAAGTGCCGGATTGTGCCGCAGAACAAAAACCGGAGGTGTGAAAGTACCCTTACTGATTTTTGCACCAAATGAAAGAATTACATGCAACATTGTAATGAACTTGGCCCCAATAGCGTCAACTAATACCAAAAGACAAAGGAAAGTGACTTAACCCCCCCAACAAAAATGCAAATTATGATCTGGCCCTAAGTGTTTTACATTGATTCCAGTTACAAGTGAAAAGGTTTTGGTACCATGTTAGCCAGTTGAAAAATTATTGAATGTTCTCAGTGAGAGGAACAAAATTATATACCTATATAATTTTATTCCTCACTGAGAACATACAATAACATTGATTCCAGATGCTTTAACGATACCTGCACTACAGCCACTCACAAAGAGCAGAGCTGTAGTGTAAAGCAGCAGCTGCCAGACTAAATTTATTCTGTAGTTTTCATTAAACAATGTCAATTCAGAGAACAATCACGAAGTGAAAATAATTATACTCTGGAAAATTATTTTTTGTAGATTGGACTTCAACTTGATGTTTTAATGAATTTCTTTGTACAGTTTTCCATACCATGCAGGAAATGTATCCACTTCTCCAATAATTTTACGCTTTTTGTCCCATGTTTAGACTACATTCATACCTTTTATAAGAAGAGTCCTTTCCCTATTTTTGTGTGTGTGTGTGTATATATATATATATATATATATATATATATATATATATATATATATATATATATATATATATATATATATATATTATATATAATATATTATATTGTTTCGCTTATTTTTCTAAACCATATATATCTCATTATACATATGTTTACGTGTGTATGTATATGAATGTGTGTATACACACACATATATATGTACACACACATACATATATATACATATATACATATATACATATATAATATATGTATATATGTATATATATGTGTATATATATGTATGTGTGTGTACATATATATGTGTGTGTATACACACATTCATATACATACACACGTAAACATATGTATAATGAGATATATATGGTTTAGAAAAATAAGCGAAATAATATATTATATATAAATTATATATATATATATATATATATATATATATATATATATATATATATATATATATATATATATATATATATATATATATATATATATATATATATATATATATATATCTCTCATGACCACTTATTCCTACATAATGCTGCAATATTGCAGATCAGCGCGGGATCATATGTCGTCATGGCCAAAATTGCTGCGTAACGTCATCCTTGCAACACTGACCTGCCTGTTGTGGAGCACAGAGTTCACGTTATACTTAAGACCAGACACCAAACATGAAATTGTTTAAGGTCACGTGTCTAGCACCATAGGGAATAATGGCACTATAGCAATTAATGAGATCTGCGTTAACACTGGCAAAATCCATAGCAATAAGTGACCAATATCAAGAATGTTCCAATTAATTGTAAGAAAGAATTCTACTGTTAATAGAAATGTCACTTGTGTTTTCCCCTCTTTGACTGTGCGTCTGCTTTGTGCAGGCAATACACCATCGCGTCCTGAGTTGTGGCAGGACATGCTTTGCTCGGGATGAATACGGTAGTCCTTTGTTTTATTTTCTTGGCTAAGTCACAATAGGAGGGTCCTATGTCTGTTCACATATCCAGTGTATGAATGAATCATTCATGAGGGTTTACAATTACAATGACTGCCGAAGCCAATATGCCTAATGCAAAGATCCCATGGTTCGCGTTGTGTGAGATCGCATTACATAGTCCACCAGATTAAAACCCAGAGTTTATTCTTTCATCAGTGGCCAGTGTCTGTACTAGTATTGTTCGGGTCATTTAATAATAAGTAAAAATTAATTTAGTTGACCGCTATACTGTTTAACTTTTCCACATATTTTCATGTTACACCCGCAAACGTAAATGTTTTATTGGACATTTATCATTTACCATCACTAAGTAGCAAATATTTATGAAGTGTAAAGGAAATGATTAATGGCTTTCTAAATATTTTAGCAGTATGAATATGATGTGCATAAAATACTCAGTTACCAATTACCTCCAGAAGTCACCTAATCAGTAAATTGAGTCCTCCTGTGTGTAATGTATTCAGTATAACTACAGCTGTTTTGTGAAGGCCTCAGAGGTTTGTTTGATATTAGAGATAAAATGGTATCATGAAAACCAAGGAACACACCGGACAGGTCAAGGATAGTTATCTCCCAAGCTGCTCTGAACATCTCGCAGAGGATTGTTCAGTCAATCCTCAAGAAATGAGAATGGCATAACTGAAAACCTACTAAGACATGGCCATCCACCTAAACTGACATCCCAAGCTAGGAGAGCACTAATTTGAGAAGGAGCCAATAGGCCCATGGTCACTCTGGAGGAGATGCAAAGATACAGCTCAGATGGGAAAATCAGTTCACAGGACAACTATCACACAGTGTTTGGCTCTAAACCCGCCAAGTGTTGTGGCTGCATCAAATGTTCAGACTACAGACTCCGGCACTCCAAACTAGGCTTTCTCTGGTGCTTCTGTTTCACAGGCAGGCTCCGCTATCTACCAGCTGTGTGCTGATTAGTGATCAGGCTAGCAGGAGTTAATTTCTGTTAGCCTGCTGGTTAACTCTCCAATCATATGTTGCGGGAGACTTGTCAGTTACTTTCTGCATTTTTAAGTTGGCGGAATCTGCCTTGCGATGCCGACTATAGCTTTCGCTAAACCGATCCATTTGTTGTTGTGTTCCAGTAATTGGTGATTGACTGTGTGCTGCTTGGTGTATTGTGGAATTCCTCCTGTCGTCTAATTATTTCTTCTTTGCTCTTTATTTTTCTCACTATCACTTCTTGTCTGATAATTCTGTGAGCATGCTGCGTGCTAGAATTTTGGTTTTGCTTGTTTGCCCATATCTGTGGGTCCAACAACTCCTGTCCGGTCCTCCGCTGGGGTTGTGGAGAGAAATCTTACATCAGGGCTAGCCATAAGCAGGGGTAGGAAGGTGGCCCACACAGTCATCATTAGGCCGGTTTCAGACGTCCGTGTTTAATCAGGTACCAGTCACACGCATGGTTATGGTCACACATGTGACATCCGTGTTTGCATACGTGTGACACGTAACGGGTAAAACACGTGTCTCTGCAATGAAAAGATGTTCTATATTTACCTGTATCCAGCGATGCGGTCTCCGGCTCTGCTGCCTCCCGCTCCTGACCCCCGCTCATTATTGTCATTGATTATTCACTGCCGTAGGATCTGAAAGCTGGACGGAGCATCGCGGGAACAGCGCCGGACAGCACAGCCGAGGACATTGCCAGGGACATCGCCGGGGACAGGTGAGTATACAGCAGTTTGTGCAGTGACATCCAGGGGGTCATCTGAGTTCCTATATACTCTCATGAACCCCTGGAAGCCACCATCGTAAAACTCGCTGTAGCGCATCAGAGTTCATTGGGAAATCCGACGACCTCCTGGACGTCTCTGCACACACTGCTGGCAGGATACTCACCTGTTACTAGTGATGTCCCCAGCAATGCTGTCCTTGGCGCTGCTGTCTCCAGTGCTGTCACCGCAATGCCCCTGCTCCCTGCTGCTCAGTGCAGTGAATAATCAATGAAAATAATGAGTAGGGGTCAGGAGCAGGAGGCAGCAGAGACGGAGACAGCATTGCTGGATACAGGTAAATACAGAAAATCTTTTTTATTTAAAAACCCATGTTTTCCACGGTCCGTGTCACACGGATCACATCAGTGTGCGGTTTGTGTGACACCCGTGCTGCCGGAGAAAAACCTGACATGTCTACGTGTGAAATAGCGGGGCCACACTGTCAATAAGTGGTAAGATGGGTACGTGTGACATCCGTGTTTAAAAACGGATGTCACGTGTACCTAAAACACGGACGTCTGAAACCAGCCTGAGATGTATCTCTGGGAGTTGGAGAGTGCTAACATGCTATTTAATGCTGCATCACCAGCGGTGACGTGTATACCTGTGTCGCGGTCACTGCTTATCAGGAGCCCTGGCACTTCCATTTATGCACATTACACCTCTAGCATCAGGATGCGTACATCTGGCTTAATACTGTGCATGACTGGAAGTGCCAGGCATTCAGATCAGCAGACACATGTATACGCATCACCGCTGGTTATGCTGCTTTGAATAGCATGTTGGCATTCCCCTGTGGGCACGCTAACATGTTAAGAGGGTGGAATGGGCGCAGGAACGAACGCCTTTGTGACTAGTCCCTGTGCTCATTAGCAAATCATAAAGGATCTGTAGAAATACTTTCTACAGATCTCTATGTATGCTACTAGATGCAGGGACAGTTAGGCAGGGATTAGTAGTATGGACCCAGAACTGTTTGTAGTTCTGGGTGCATATTGCATCTGACAGGTTCACTTTATACATGGTGGTAGCAGTATCCTGCTGTGGGGAGGCTTTCCTTCAGCAGGGACAGGTAAGCTGATAACAGCTGATGGGATGATGGATGGAGCTAAATACAGGGCAATCCTAGAGGAAAGCCTGCAAAAGACCGAAGAGTGCGGGCAGCTTCACCCTCCAGCAGGACAAGCACTTAAAACATACAGCCAGATCTATGGTTCAGATCTAAGCATACTTCAGTCCAGACCTAAATCCCATTGAGAGGCTGTGACAAGACTTGTGTGACGCCCCAGGAGCAATGATCCTGTTCGTGACTCCAAAAGCTGTGACGCCCCAGGAGCGATGATCCTGTTCGGAGACGCCACAGTGCTCGGTCAGCGGGACAACAGGTCAGTTGGTTTTATTATTTTAGTCGTGACGCCACTCTCTGTATTTGCGGTCAGGGGTGGGTGACCGCCACTGCTGTTTAACGAACGTCTGGGGGTGGTGGTATCGGCAGTAAGGTGGTATGGCCTCCCGAGAGTGAGGCCGGCCCCAGATGCTCGGGGGTATGGGTGTCGAGCCACGGGTTGCAAAATTAATACAGGCAGAGTCCAGAATGTCTTTTAACAGCTTTACTCACTTTTTGCTGGTCGGTGAGGTACCCGAGCGATGCTGAGATTGTACCAGGAGGAACCAGGAACTTTGTCAGGCCAGATTGAGGGTAGCCGCTAGCTCGCCTTCCTAACACTCCTTTGGTTTGGGAGGTCCCCTTACTTGTAGTATGGTGGGATTCCTCCAGGGAAGATGCTTCTGACTTAACTCCCCTCCCTGGCCCATCTGCCGGCAGCGTAGACCTTGGTGAGATGGCTTCTGGCACTGTCTCCTTGTGGGTCCTTCTGTTGTTGCTTGGGCTCGGACTCTGTGTTTCTGGTGAGGTACCTCCAGTACCCTCACTGCCAGGTTGAGCAGCTCCAGTAAAATAGATTTCTGCTCTGGGGACCTGTATCCCCGTGCGTGCCGGAATACCAGCATTCCCCGTACTCTGCCACATCTCTGTAGGTGTCTTTCAGGCTGACTCTCAGGTACCCGTTCTCCCCTGCCAGCTACTACCACACTTGCAGTGTCTCCTCCTTGCTTCCTCCCTTCAGACTCTCCTGCAACAACTAACTTCCAGCCTCTCCACTCCACCCCCTGACAAAGAATTGTAAGCCCGCCCAAAAAAATTGGGGACTGCCCAAGGTTCCCATATGGTGGTGTTGGAGACATGGTTGTTATGTGTCTGTGTGTGCACACTCCATTCTGGCCTTTGGAGTTTACCTGGAAGCACTGTCCCAGCATGGGTGCAATACTCTGTGGTGCCTGTCCAGGTCAGGGGCGCCACACTTGAAAATTGCTGTTTTGATTCGTCCATCCAATCTCACTGAGCTACAGCATTTTTGCAAACTGGAATGACAAAAATATTCATCCTCTAGCTGCGCAAAGCAGGTAGCGACAAACCCCAAAAGACAAAGTAATTACAGTGAAAGTTGGCCCTACAAAGTAATGAAGTAACTGATTTATATTTTCTAAATATAAGATTTTGAAACCATGTATCATTTCCTCTACACGTGATAAATATATGCTAATTAGTGTTGGTATGTCATAGATGGAGGGCTCACTTGGTAATCCTAATATCATCCCCATGTCAGAAATCTGTAGAATAGTCAATTGGTGGAGAATTGTGGGATTTTAAGGAGTACCGTATATACTGGCGTATAAGATGACTTTTTACCCCCTTAAAATAATGGCTACAGTGGGGGGTCGTCTTATACGCCGGATATATACCTGGGTGCTGTAGTGCGCCGCTCCACTCCGTTCCACGCTTGGATTCTGCCTCCATAGCGACGAGGGAGGAACTTCCTGTCACCGCTGCTGAATGGCAGAGCGCTGGCCAATCAGAGGCAAGCATCTCTGCCTTGACGTCAGCGCTCTAGCAGGGAAGTTCCTGCCTCGTCGTTATGGAAACGCGATACACAGCCCGGCCCCGTACTGGTATATCATACAGCATATATACTGGTGTATATATACAGCGGATATATAGCGTATATATAGCAGGGGGCCGCACTGTGTGAGGAGGTGTTTTTTTTTTCACTGTCCAGTATAACCAATAGGATTAGTGCGGTAACGCCAGATTCCCCTCGCATCCATGCAGGGACATTAATGAAGAGCTTACATGCTGGCCCCTGCACTAATCCTATTGGTTATACTGGACAGTAAAAAAAACACCTCCTCACACAGTGCGGCCCCCTGCTCTTAGCATACTGAAGCATACTGAACGGGGGTAGTCTTATACAGTGAGTATATCCCAAATTCTATATTTTTAGGGCAGAAGTTGGGGGTCGTCTTATACGCCCAGTCGTCTTATACGCCGGCATATACGGTATTAATGTTAATTTTTAATTCTAAACTGCATCAACTAATGCCTAAAATACAAACTGTATCTAGTGTATATTTTGTATTTTACGAATTAAAATAATCATTTATAAATATACTTATGTGAAAAAGAAACAGATTTTGTGCAGGAACCCAATCTCATGATGGATACCATGAGCATCTGACAGGCCCTATTGACTTTTTTTCGTCTATTGGATTATCAAAGTGATGTTGTTTTACTAGAAAAAGCACCACCACATAGTGCGCATTTACTACCAGTAATAACAGTGTATATATTAGTGTATGTGTATGTGTATGTATGTGTGTGTGTGTATATATATATATATGTGTATGTAATCTTTTTTTTTTTATTCTGTTAATAGTCATGTGAGGCCTGTTAATTATTTTTTTCTTTGTCGCTCTATTGGGAGACCCAGACAATTGGGTGTATAGGCTATGCCTCCGGAGGCCGCACAAAGTATTACACTCAAAAGTGTTAAGCCCCTCCCCTTCTGCCTATACACCCCCCGTGCTCCCACGGGCTCCTCAGTTTTTTGCTTTGTGCGAAGGAGGTCAGACACGCACAGCACAGCTCCACAGATTAGTCAGC
Organism: Anomaloglossus baeobatrachus; assembly: GCF_048569485.1. Taxonomy (NCBI): domain Eukaryota; kingdom Metazoa; phylum Chordata; class Amphibia; order Anura; family Aromobatidae; genus Anomaloglossus; species Anomaloglossus baeobatrachus. The sequence continues at coordinate 142,251,597 of NC_134353.1, read as the reverse complement.
AGCAGCTGCTGACTATGTCGGTTGGAAGAAAAGAGGGCCCATAACAGGGCCCCCAGCATGCTCCCTTCTCACCCCACTCTTGTCGGCGGTGTTGTTAAGGTTGAGGTATCCATTGCGGGTACGGAGGCTGGAGCCCACATGCTGCTTTCCTTCCCCATCCCCCTCAGGGCTCTGGGTGAAGTGGGATCCTATCGGTCTCCAGGCACTGAGACCGTGCTTCATCCACAACTCCTGTGGAGCCTGCTGGATAGGAGCCGGGTACCGTTCAGGGACATGGCCCTGCTACGTGAAGGTACTCTGTATCCCTGTGGGGACCGCGCACGGCAACACCTCAGCTTTGCTGGGTGTGCTAGTGCACCGGGGGACCGGGTTAAACTGTGTCATTACACACTCAGCGTCGCTGAGTGTGTTTATATGTAGGGGCTACCGCGCTAACCGCCGCTGCCATGGGAAACTGCGGCGCGGCTGGGACTTGTAGTTCGCCGGGGACTTCGGCGTTAGCCACGCTTTTACGGCGGCCACGCTTATACTCGAGTCCCCGGCTTGGCTTGCGGCCTAGTTTCCCTTTCTCCCGCCCTCAGCCCTGACAGGCAGGGGAAGGGCGGGACGCTGCACGGAAGAGCAGCACTGAGGGCTGGAGTATGATTTCCATACTCCACTCCCCTCACTGTGCACAGTGTGAGCACCTCGGCTACGCCCACGGCTCCCTCCTCTCGTCAGGACGCCGCAGCCATTTCCTGTCAGCTCCTACGACGCTGCAGAGAGGGACAAACCCTGAGAGACCCAGACACGGTCTCTGGTGGCCTCATAACCGCTTTAGGCGGATGGTAAGCAGCACCTGTGGTGCTAGCCTCATGGTGCTGTAGTGTACTGATACATTATTTGTTTATAGTATATATTTTACACTGTATGAGCACAGTTCATTCTGGCTATATACCCTAGTGTGTTACTCAGGGAAAACAATAGCATGGCGCCCACAAAAGGCAGGGGTGCCAAAAACACAGGCTTATTATGCTGCCTGCGTCGCTTGTACGACCCAGCTGCCGGCAGGTTCCATTGACCCTCATTGTGTGCAATGTTCGGCCCCTGTGACACTTCTTCAGCCAGGGCCTCTGCTAAGAGGGGCCCAGGGGGAGCCACCTGTTGACACTGTCCTAGTGACGGGGACGGAGTTTGCAAAACTCTCTGAGACTATGGCTAAGATACTAGAAGCCTTGCAGTCCAGGCCGGTATCTCAGCAAAGGGACTCTGTTGAATCATTGTTCCCTGGCCCCCCTCAGTTGGACCAACAATGTCCTCCCGGGGTATCTCATACATCCCAGGCTGAGGGTTCTGACTTAGACCCCAGCCCCAGACCGACTAAGCGGGCTCGCTTAGAATTTCCCTCGACATCATATTGTTCAGGGTCTCAGCGGGGGGAATCTCTGGTTGATACTGCGGAGACAGCTGATCAGGATTCTGATCCTGAGGGCGCTCTCAATCTTAATACTCCAGACGGGGACGCCATACTGAACGTTCTTATTGCGTCCATCGATCAAATGCTGGATATTTCTCCCTCAGCTCCTCCGGCGGAGGAGTCAGCTTCTCTTACACCGAGTATGTTTCTAGACCACTCTGATTTCAGAGAGGCAGTCCAGAATCATCATGCTTGTCCAGATAAGCGTTTTTTCTAAGCGCCTTAAGGATACACGTTATCCTTTTCCCCCTGACGTGGTTAAAGGTTGGACTCAGTGTCCCAAAGTGGATCCTCCAATCTCCAGACTGGCGGCTAGATCCTTACTTGCAGTGGACGAGGGGGCCTCGTTCAAGGATGCCACTGACAGGCAGATGGAGCTCTGGTTGAAATCCATCTATGAAGCTATCGGAGCTTCTTTTGCCCCAGCATTCGCAGATGTATGGGCGCTACAAGCTATCTCAGCAGGTCAAGCACAAATTGAAGCAGCCACATGCACGGCCGCGCCACAAGTGGCATCCACCACCCAGACCTCGGCAATTGCGTCTTACGCTATTATTGCTGTCCTGGACTCTGCGAGCCGTACGGCGGTCGCGGCCGCCAATTCGGTGGTACTCCGCAGGGCCTTCTGGCTACGGGAATGGAAGGCAGATTCTGCTTCCAAAAAGCGCTTAACCAGTTTGCCAATTTCTGGCGACAGGCTGTTTGGCGAGCGTCTGGATGAAATCATCAAACAATCCAAGGGAAAGGATACATCCTTACCCCAGTCCAAACAGGACATACCCCAACGGAGGAGAGGGCAGTCGAGGTTTCGGTCCTTTCAGGGCGCGGGCAGGTCCCAATTCTCCTCGTCCAAAAGGTCTCAGAAAGAACAAAGGAACTCTGATGCATGGCGGTCTAAGTCACGTCCTTAAAAGGCCACCGGAGGCGCCGCTAACAAAGCGGCTTCCTCATGACTTTCGACCTCCTCTAGTAGCATCCTCGGTCGGTGGCAGGCTTTCCCGCTTTTGCGACACCTGGCTGCCACAAATAAAAGACCGCTGGGTGAGAGACATTCTGTCTCACGGTTACAAGATAGAGTTCACCTCTCGTCCCCCGACTCGATTCTTCAGGTCATCCCCGCCTCCCGAGCGAGCCGAGGCTCTTCTGCAGGCGCTGCGCACTCTGAAGGCAGAAGGAGTGGTGATCCCGGTTCCTCTTCAGCAACTGAGCCACGGTTTTTACTCCAACTTGTTTGTGGTCCCAAAAGAGGACGGGTCTTTCCGCCCGGTCCTGGACCTGAAACTGCTCAACAAACATGTAAAAACCAGACGGTTCAGGATGGAATCCCCCCGCTCCGTCATCGCCTCAATGTCCCAAGGAGATTTCCTTGCATCGATCGATATCAAAGATTCTTATCTCCACGTACCAATTGCTCCAGAGCACCAGCGCTTCTTGCGCTTCGCCATAGGAAATGAACACCTGCAATTCGTGGCACGGCCGTTCGGCCTGGCAACAGCCCCACGGGTTTTTACCAAGGTTATGGCTACTGTAGTAGCGGTCCTCCATTCTCAGGGTCACTCGGTGATTCCGTACTTGGATACTGATCAAGGCACCCTCTCAAGAGGCATGCCAACACAGCCTCGACGCTACCCTGGAGACTCTCCAGGGTGTCGGGTGGATCATCAATTTTACAAAGTCAAATCTGACACCGGCCCAATCGCTGACATATCTTGGCATGGAGTTTCATACCCTCTCATTTATAGTGAAGCTTCCGCTGATCAAGCAGTAGTCACTACAGACAGGGGTACAATCTCTCCTTCAAGGCGAGTCACACCCCTTGAGGCGCCTCATGCACTTCCTGGGGAAGATGGTGGCAGCAATGGAGGCAGTCCCTTTCGCGCAGTTTCACCTGCGTCCCCTTCAATGGGACATCCTACGCAAATGGGACAGGAAGCCGACGTCCCTCGACAGGACCGTCTCCCTCTCTCAGGCGACCAAAGCTTCCCTTCGGTGGTGGCTTCTTCCCACTTCATTATCGAAGGGGATATCCTTCCTACCCCCATCCTGGGAAGTAGTCACGACAGACGCGAGTCTGTCAGGGTGGGGAGCGGTTTTTCTCCACCACAGGGCTCAGGGTACGTGGACCCAGCAAGAGTCCTCGCTTCAGATCAACGTTCTGGACATACGGGCAGTGTATCTTGCCCAGAAAGCGTTCCAGCAGTGGCTGGAGGGCAAGCAGATCCGAATTCAGTCGGACAATTCCACAGCGGTGGCATACTTCAACCACCAAGGCGACACACGCAGCCGGCAAGCCTTCCAGGAAGTCCGGCGGATTTTGATGTGGGTGGAAGCCACGGCATCCACCATATCCGCAGTTCACATCCCAGGCGTGGAAAACTGGGAAGCAGATTATTTCAGTTGCCAGGGCATGGACGCAGGGGAATGGTCCCTTCACCCGGACGTGTTTCAGGAGATCTGTTGCTGCTGGGGGGTGCCGGACGTCGACCTCATGGCGTCCCGGCACAACAACAAGGTACCAATGTTCATGGCACGGTCTCAAGATCCCAGAGCTCTGGCGGCAGACGCCTTAGTTCAGGATTGGTCGCAGTTTCAGCTCCCTTATGTGTTTTCCTCCGCTGGCACTGTTGCCCAGAGTGTTACGCAAGATCAGGACCGACTGCCGCCGCGCCATCCTCGTCGCTCCAGACTGGCCAAGGTGGTCGTGGTACCCGGATCTGTGGCATCTCACGGTCGGCCGACCGTGGACACTACCAGACCAAACAGACTTGCTATCTCGAGGGCCGTTTTTTCCGTCTGAATTCTGCGGCCCTCAACCTGACTGTGTGGCCATTGAGTCCTGGACCCTAGCGTCTTCAGGGTTATCTCAAGACGTCATTGCCACTATGAGACAGGCTAGGAAACCAACGTCCGCCAAGATCTACCACAGGACGTGGAAAATTTTCCTGTCGTGGTGCTCTGCTCAGGGTTTTTTCTCCCTGGCCTTTTGCCTTGCCCACTTTTCTGTCCTTCTTTCAATCTGGACTGGAAAAGGGTTTGTCGCTCGGCTCCCTTAAGGGACAAGTTTCAGCGCTCTGTGTTTTTCCAGAAGCGCCTAGCCAGGCTTCCACAGGTACGCACGTTCCTGCAGGGGGTTTGTCACATCGTTCCACCTTACATGCGGCCGTTAGAACCCTGGGATCTAAACAGGGTTCTGATGGTTCTTCAGAAACCACCATTCGAGCCAATGAGAGATATTTCCCTCTCACAACTTTTGCAGAAAGTGTTTTTTTTCTAGTAGCAGTCACCTCTCTTCGGCGAGTGTCTGAGCTAGCAGCATTGTCGTGCAAAGCCCCTTTCCTGGTGTTTCACCAGGACAAGGTGGTTCTACGTCCGGTTCCGGATTTTCTCCCTAAGGGGGTATCCTCCTTTCATCTCAATCAGGATATCTCCTTACCTTCTTTTTATCCTCATCCAGTTCACCAATGTGAAAAGGATTTGCACTTGTTAGATCTGGTGAGAGCACTCAGACTCTACATTTCTCGTACGGCGCCCCTGCGCCGCTCGGATGCACTCTTTGTCCTTGTCGCTGGCCAGCGTAAAGGGTCACAGGTTTCCAAATCAACCCTGGCTCGGTGGATCAAGGAGCCAATTATCGAAGCTTACCGTTCGGCTGGGCTTCCGGTTCCATCAGGGCTGAGGGCCCATTCTACCAGAGCCGTGGGCGCGTCCTGGGCTTTGAGGCACCAGGCTGCGGCTCAGCAGGTGTGTCAGGCGGCTACCTGGTTGAGCCTGCACACTTTCACGAAACACTATCAGGTGCATACCTATGCTTCGGCGGATGCCAGCCTAGGTAGACGAGTCCTTCAGGCGGCGGTTGCCCACCTGTAGGAAAGGGCCGTTTTACGGCTCTCTTACGAGGTATTATTTTACCCACCCAGGGACTGCTTTTGGACGTCCCAATTGTCTGGGTCTCCCAATAGAGCGACAAAGAAGAAGGAAATTTTGTTTACTTACCGTAAATTCCTTTTCTTCTAGCTCTAATTGGGAGACCCAGCACCCGCCCCTGTTTTTTTGTGTACACATGTTGTTCATGTTGAATGGTTTCAGTTCTCCGATATTCCTTCGGATTGAAGTTACTTTAAACCAGTTTATAATTCTTTTTCCTCCTTCTTGCTTTTGCACCAAAACTGAGCAGCCCGTGGGAGCACGGGGGGTGTATAGGCAGAAGGGGAGGGGCTTTACACTTTTAGTGTAATACTTTGTGCGGCCTCCGGAGGCATAGCCTATACACCCAATTGTCTGGGTCTCCCAATTAGAGCTAGAAGAAAAGGAATTTACGGTAAGTAAACAAAATTCCCTTCTTTTTTTATTATTTTTTTTGTAGGATGAGTCGTGCTTTTAAATTATTCATAAAAAAAATATATTCAATGATTTCATCCAAAAGTACAACTTGTCCCACTTAAAAAAAAAACCAAGCCCTCACATGACTATATTGACAATTTTTTTTTAAAAAAATGAGGATTCTTAAAATAAAGAGAGGCGAAATAGAAAATTGGCATTGGCGGGAAGGGCTTAAACGGCGGACTGTTTCCAGCTACCAATCACTCTCTGCGTCAGGTCCCCTTAGACCCCAGTAGAGCTTCTCATTCAGCCAGATTAGATCTCATACTTTGCACTGATGAGGGACAATCATCCGAAACAGTGTCTGCAAATTGAGGTTCTGATCTGGCATAAATCCTAGGTCATATGAAAAGGCTCGTTAAAGGGCCAATTTTGACTTGGGATTGCTACCTCCAATAGGTGGTACTAAAGTTAAGGGTGCTTTTTACGCTGCGACATTGCTACCGATATATTGTTGGGGTCACGTCGCTATTGACGCACATCCGGCGCCGTTAGCGACATCGCAGCGTGTGACACCAAGGAGCGACTACCAACTATCGCAAAATCATTCAAAAACGGTGATCGTTGACACGTCGCTCCGTTCCATAATATCGCTGCTTCCACAGGTATGATGTGGTTTGTCGTTCCTGCAGCATCACACATCGCTGTGTGTGACACCGCAGGAACGACGAACATCTCATTACCTGCGTCCACCGGCAATGAGGAAGGAAGGAGGTGGGCGGGATGTTATCTCCCGCTCATCTCCGCCCCTCCGCCCCTCCGCTTCTATTGGCCGGCCGCTTAGTGACGCCAGTGACGTCGCTATGACGCCGAACGTACCTCCCCCTTGAGGGAGAGATTGTTCGGCGGTCACAGCGATGTCGCTGAGAAGGTATGTGCGTGTGACGCTGCCGTAGCGATAATGTTCGCTACAGCAGCGAGCACCAAATGTCGCACGAACGACGGGGGCGGTTACTATCACGTTGGACATCGCTAGCGATGTCATGACGTGTAAAGCACCCCTTAGTCTCCTTCCTCCCAGAAGGGATAATTTGAATATTACTCAGAGGAGCATTGCAGCTATAAGGCTGAGGCCACACTGGGATTAGTGCGAGTCATCGCATGACACTCTACTCACACTCGCAGCACAGCGGGAGCCCAGTGTCATGTGACTGTGGTCCTATCCTGCGATCAGACCACAGTTGCGGAGGGGAGGGATTTATTTCCTTATCTCCTCTGTTGCCGGCTGATGCGAAAGGCTCTCTCGTTACACCAGTGTAACGCGAGTGCAATGCTGTTTTCTCTTGCCCCATAGACTTGAATGGGTGCGAGTGAAACAAAATCATATTCCACCTGCAGCATGTTGCGGCTGTTTTCTCTGTCCGATTTAGGGTTGAGGAAACAATTGCTCATGGGAGCTGCCCAATAGACTAATATTGGTCCGAGTGAAATGCCATTTTTATTTTATTTTTTTTTTTAAATCTCATTCTGTACCGCCCCGCGAGCTCGGCCGGCTGCTGAACCGCTCTGATCCGTGCTCGTACGGTGGGTGGCTCTAGCTCCTTACTGACCCGGGGGTCACGTCGCTCTGCAAGGGAGTTGGCGCTACATGCAGGGACTTCGGTGGGGAGTTCAACGGCCGGGGCCGCGGTGGTTTGTAAGGGATATAAGTTTGTGACGCCACCCACTGGTTGTGGTGAATGGATGGACACCACCGCTGCTGTTGACTAGGCCTCCTGGGGACTGTTGCGCAGCTGGTGTTGACCCCTCTGTGGGTGGGGGAGTGATGGTCCTGGGGGCCCGAGGGAGGTGCTGAGGAGTGGGGATGGGTGAGTGCTGGTGCGGTGCGTGGCCCGAAGGCACTGGTGTGGTGCGTGGCCCGAAGGCACTGGTGTACTCACTATGACACAACACACTGGAGTCTCTGGTAAACCAAACTGGATGATGAACGGGGCCTGCAGCCGGCTGCAGCTTTTCCCTTAACAGGTTGGTGGTTTCTGCCTTTCTCCTGCACCTCCTTATGTGAATGTTATGACTCCTATGCCTAAACAACGGTAGTCCGCTCCCCGGCTTGCTGGGTGTAGGGAGAGCCCTCTTTGCTCGCAGACGCTGGCCCCTTGGGTCTCTATGCCTTGCGGTGGCTTTACCCTAATGGTTGGGCTGTTGTCTTCAGTCGGGTTTTGTGTGGGAAAGGTCCTAAAGTCCAGTCCTCAATCAGTTGATTTGACTCAGCCCTGTGGATTCTGGGCTTCATACTGGGTCTGAGTACCCCTCCTGGTGCTCTGGTTTCCAATCGATTCCCCTGTTCTGAATCGGCGGGCCACCACCCGACCCCGGTCCCTGCAGTTCCACCGGCTGTAATCCCAGCTCCTGCAGGTGGCCACCACCGTCTGCCTCCTTGCCAGAGGGGACTGGGCTCCAACCCAGCTACCTGAGTAGACTATCGGCAGGCCTGGTCACAGGTCTGCCCTTGAACTTGACTGCTGTCCTCCACTGGCAAACTACTCTCTCAAACTACTCTCGAACCCTACTGCTTTTTCCCGCCTCTAGGCCTGTGAACTCCTCAGTGGGCGGAGGTAACTGCCTGGCTCTGCCCCCCCCTGGTGTGGACATCAAACCTGGAGGGTGGTGACAAGGTTTCTTAAGTTTGGCTGCTGTCACCTTTTTAGTGTGTGTGTGTGTGTGTGTGTGTGTGTGTGTGTGTGTGTGTCTACCTGGGATGACCTGACTAGTCCAGGGCGTCACAATTCCACTTGCTCCGTATTACTTGCCGTGTGTGTTGACCCTATGACTCCTTACCACTGACAGCCAGATTAGTTTGTCAGTCTCCGCAAGGAGAAAATTTTTTCCCCTTTAGTACTCAGCTACCCATAAGCAGTCACTTTAAGGCCTAAGACACACGGCGTGAAAATCGGAGTAAATGGAATGCGATGTTTAATCGCATTCCTCTCGGACCAATATTAACCTATGCGTCAGCACACATGAGCGATTATTTTCTCAGCCCTAATTGGACCTAGAAAACAATCACAGCATGCTGCGAGTGTAATGTGATCGAGGTTCTCTTGCACCCATTCAGGTCTATTGGGAGAGAGAGAAATCGCACTGCACTCGGAGTATACCAGTGTAACGCGAGAACAGGGTGATAATGGCAATAGTGGGCTACGGAGGAGAGAGAGATCGAGCGATCGAGAGATCGAGATCCCGGCCCGCCTCTCCTCAGCGCTGGCCCGTCCCCCGCAGCTGAAGTCCGATTGCATGATCGGACCTCAGTTGCAGTAACACTCGCATGACGCTCTGCTGTACTGCCAGCGTGAGCCGAGTGTCATGCGACGGGATCGCAGTAATCACCGTGTGGCCCCGGCCTAACAGTGTGACTGTAGTTTTTTTTTCTTTGTGTATCTGGGGATCACCAGGTACCAAACCCAAACTGATCCGATACTGATGACCTATCTCATAAATATCAATCTAAAATAGTGTCCACCCCCTTTATCATGCTGTCTAGGTGGGGTGGGGGGGAGAGAGAAAATGACCACCTAACATGGCAGTATACTAGGTGGCACATTTCTGCGGAGCGGCACTGGCCTCCCTGCGTGGCTTTTCTTATAATTGTGAAGCTTTGGACCTGGTTTCCTTGGCAGACATATTAGTGTGTGTTTTCTTACATCTCTACGTATTGCGCTCTGAGGTCTCTTCCATGTGGGCCGTTCCTTATTTTTGTGATATTTTAAGCTCTGCTCTTGTTAATTGATGAATCACTTGACAGGAGAGCCCGGCTTTACTTCTGAGTCACTCTGGAAAGGCTGATGCAGCCGGAGTCTCAGTGATTCCAAGACTACATAGTAGTAGTATTATGATTATTGCATTTACAGTGTATGCGTTGGCTCCGGGTTGAACATTTTCCCTGGTTTTCCCTCTGTACTTCGAAATCTAACACCGATGGGGGGGGGGGGGGGGGGGGGAGAATGTAAAAATCCAAAATAAATCTGTTTCTGGTAATACACTTATGCTATGGGATATATCATGTATTTTAATATTCCAATGCTTATTTAGCTGGAATATTGCTATGGCAACATTTAATGTGGAAATTTGCTGAGTGGGCGAGAATCTTACGTCTGAGAAACTCAGGATTTGTCACCTTAATACGCCTCCTTAGAAAAGGTGTACATTCTTCGCCATGCCCTAGAAGCATTGCTAGGGACACTGGAAAACCATACGTTAATGGATGTTACAGAAACTAAAGAGAAGACCGTCAGATAATAGGTTGGTGTAGAAGGACAGAAACTCTTAAATCCTCACTATACCGTACTTTCAGACAACTTGATCTCAGTTGGTAAATGGTCCTTTTTTTTTTTTTTTTTTTTTCTACTTGCAACTTGTCTTTGGTTATGTCAATAAAATGGTAATACAAATGTATTGTTTGGCGGGTGTCATACATGCTTTGAAGTTTGGAGGGGAAGTTCTGGCACCTATAGTGCTGGCAAAAAAAAAGAAAAAAAAATCTAAAGGGAAACATTGAATGTAAAGTTATAGAATGAGAGATTATGGATATATTAGGCTGTTATGGTCACTAAATTTAGCAACATATTGCGTGAAGGGACGGGTATTTTTAAATATTGGCTTCCATTTACATTGTGTTGGTGTGTAGGAGGCTGGAAACCTTTCCTAGAGCAATTATTTCATCCACCATGAAATGCGAGTAGTGTACAAGCACGTGTTCTGTATAGATGAAGTGTAAGCCTGAAGAAGCACTTCCCTATGTAGCGAGTCTAATGAACACTGATGAGGGAAATTGCAGATATGAGTTCATTAGAATATCATGTAATTAAATAATTGTGGTGGACCTTGGACGGACGTGGCAGCTACTCATGAAAAATGCAGGTGACACCAACTGCACTTCATAGCGACTATTAAATGTTAAATGAGTCCTCACGTTTCCCCTTAATTATCCATGATGTAGAAGAGGACTGGACGAGGCCACATGAAATTCAGACATGGGCAGGTTCACCAAGCTGAAAACCAGTGCGGAGCATGGTGAGAACATGACATGCAGGGCATTTGGTGAGTGCGGGAGAGGCTTAAGGTAATGTGTCACCACAATCTGCCACCCTGTCTGAGAGCGAAGGAACAATGCAAAAATGGCCATATCAGTTGCATTTCATACACTAGGGTGACACTAAATAGTGCTCCCTAAGTGGGTATATTCTTCCAAAACCTATTCAAAAGAGGAGAAAAAGAAGAACAAAACCAAGAGAATAGGTGAAAAAAGGTAAATATTTTATTTGAGAATATTTTTATTTATTAGTGATTATACTATAAAATACAAGAATCAGATACCAAAACAGTGGAGGCAAAATTACATGATAGACTGCGCAGACTCCGAAAACAAGGAAGGGGGGGAGGTATTAAAAGGGGCCCCCCTCCCAGACAGCACGAACACCTAGAAGTAGATGGATATGGTCAACCGAGGGGAAGATGGAGGTAAGAGATGTGGATAGTGTCGACTATAATGGGGCTGCATCTAGGGCCAAATAGTGGGTGATGCACAGATGTTAAATTAAGTGGTATAGGGTACTGACAAGTGTGCTATAGGAAGTGGAGTGGACATGCAGGTAGCAAGTTATTACAGGGTTAAGTTTTTTTAGTTTAGTCCAGGATTAAGTGCAGGTACTAAACTGAGCTTTTAACTACAGTTAAAGTGAACCTGAACATCCATGGGTCCACTTATCCCTAGTCAGAATCCTATCCATGTGCATTGACAGATTATCTGCTTTCATCAGGAGTATTGGAAGTCTACTGAATATATAACCTTGATTTGTCTGAGGCTACTTTCACACATCCGGATTTTTGCTCTGCGACACAATACGGTGTTCTGCAGAAAAACCGCAACCGGCTTTTGTAACGCTGGTTGCGGTTTTTTTTGCATAGACTTACATTAGTGCCGTATTGTGCCGCAGGGGCTTGCGTTCGGTCCGGTTTTTGTCGCATGCGGCAGATTTAGCCGATGCCGCGGCCGGATCGAACGTTCTCTGCAACGTTTTTTGCTCCGGCAAAAAACACCGCATCGCGCCGCATCCGGCCGCTGCGGCGCATTTTCCAGTGCATACCTATGGAGGCCGGATGTGGCGCAATGCGGAAAAAAATGCATCCACTCGCCGCATGCGGTTTTTTCCACTGCGCATGCTCAGTAGCATGCCGCAACCGGAAAAAAACGGACGGGCCGCATGTAAAAACTTACGCAAAGGATGCGGTGTTTTCGCCGCATCCGTTGCATAGTTTTCACAGCCGGATTGAGCCGCAGTTCTCAAACCGGATGTGTGAAAGTAGCCTAAGAGGCCAGGCTGGAGTTCAAGGCACCTTAAACACAAAGAGGCACACACACACCTCTTAACGGGAAGGTGTCTAGAAAAAAAAAATACTTTATTTTTTCGGTTATTGGAATTATTAAAGTTTTAATTATGTTTAAATATTTGTTTTTAATTAAGAAAAATTATAAAAAAAAGTTAGATATTTTCCATTCTTAAACACTAGGGGGAGCAGCTGCTGAAATCCTACTGTAGAACAAGCTCACATTACAGCTGCAGTAAAAGTGGGCAGAATCTGCTCTCCTGTGTGTGATGTCACCTCCCCCTCCCAATCTGGGTATTTCCAAAAGGATAAGAGACAATGAAGTTTAGGATCCCAGTGCAGAGCCCTTTTGTTGACTGTAAAGTGATCCTAAAATGTCTAAGTGTCACTAAGGTCAGCTGCATAGTGCTCCACTGTATCCCAGTGACCCACTGACTATCCTGTGCCCCCATATACTGTGCTGCTGGCCGGGATCGGAGGTCTGAGGTGACATGCGGCGAGGAGGGGTGATCTGTAGTGTTGTGCTGCTCAGGCTGCAGATGGCACGCCGCACTCACCGCTCCCAGCCGCATGTACTCACCTCAGAATTGCGCCCCTGGCAGCCTTTCCTGTCAGCCATCACAGTACATAGCAGCGAGGAGCGGAGGCCCGATGTGAGCACACGCGGGGAGGTGGGTGATTGGCAGAGTAGGAGGGGTAGTGAGTGGAAGGGGAGGGGGGGTGAGCGGCAGAGTGGGGAGCAGCACGCCAGGATCAGCACCAGTACTCGCCCCATCCATCCCGGCGGCGGGTGACAGGGAGAAAGTGGAGCACACAGCAAATGCTGTGAGCTGCACAAAAATGGTGCTGATATCCTCCCTATGCTGTGATCTGGACGCTGTTTCTGTGTTAAGTATAGGGTCGTAGTCCGACAACTGTCTTCTATGCCCAGGGGGCTGCCATAAACGAGGTGAGTAACCTTCGTTACTCACAGCAAATCCAAGATGGCAGCCCCCAGTGCTTTAGTAAAACTAGAAACAAACAGTGAATTTAATTTTGTATTAAAAATATTTTGATTTCATAATCACTATTATAAAAACAAAAATAAAAACAACGTGAGACCTTCCCTGGAGGAGGACAAGTCTAGAAGCGGGAGTAATGCGAGACTGTACCACACTGATTATCATGACGTTGAGATGGTTTCTAAAGCGATTAGTAGGGTCAGAAGACTGATTTATAGCAGGTCGTAGAGCGAGTTTCAAGAGGTTAACCGTGATCGGTCCTCAAACCTCACCAAAGCTTTTTAGGAGTAGAGAGGTATGGCGTTGGCTGGGGAAAGTGTGGTGATTGGTGATAGGTTGAAAAGATCGTTTAGGCCCGAAATTAATAGTAGTGTAGTTGGTGATGATGAGATGGCGTCAGGTGCACAGGCTGAGATGTAACTTGTAGATTTAGGCAATTCGATTATCCGTAATTGAGAAGGAGCAGAAAATGAAGGAAGAGATGTGTACCGGGCTTGGGGGAGGCTGTATAGTCTTACACGGAATTGTTTGAGGTTGCAGGAGAACCGAAGGGCAGAGTAGTGAGTTGATTGGTAAATAATGGTTTGTGTTTGAGCTAAAAGATGTAAAGTGAGATCCCAGTTGACTGGACTATCACATTGTGCATAGTCTAATGTGTGCACAGCATGGAATGAAGATGGGGAAGCTGAGCAGAGCGATATATAGGTGTGTTGGAAAATTATAACTAGTATTTTATTTATTGAAATCCCTGTAGTGTGTGCGGATAGCAGTCAAGTGGGCGGTCCTACACAGGTCAGATATCTTTATATCCAATCACTGAGCAGGGCCGTCCACCAAACTCATATGAATACAAACACCTGGGATTTCAATACATAAAATGCAAATAGTACACATGAGAAAAAAATAATTTTGTAATTTTAGTCAAGGATTTTTTTTTTCTCTCCTCCTGGACAGATCTATTGTTACCAAAATTCTTAGTTCCTGAGTGACATCAATAGCAACGGTCATCTATCTCAGCAATGGGAATATCTGAATTCACTGAATATCCTATGCAGATGGAAAGGAGAGGAGCTTTGCCTCTGGTGCCTTCCCTCTACATGGCAATGGGTGCTCAAAGATTTATGTAGAAGGTAGAAGAGGGAGGAGTTAAATGCAGAGCCCCTCCCCCTCCTGTCTACTTAGAATGCCGTAACAAAGGTCATCTCCGATCTCAGTAGTGGGAAAGTCTTCACTGAATACAGATTTCACCTGTGCATTAAAAGGTGCAATACAAGGTAATATTGTGTTAGGGTATGTGTGCATGTTGCGTTGTGTGCAGTGCGGAAAAGAGCGAACCCTCTAAAACTGTAAACACTGCGTTTGTGAAAAAAAAATGCATCCAAAACGCATGCGTTTTGCATGCATTTTTTTGCAGTGCGGTCCCATGGCAATTGAGCTCTGCTACATGCCCGCTGACATCCGACAGTCGCGCGATGAGAATGAACTCTGATGAACTTCACCCAACTTCATTGTCATATCGCGGCTCTGTGTGTCGCGTCCTGATAAGCGGTCACCTGTGAAGGACTCACTGGTGACCACAAATCCCCTGAGTGACTGAAGTGAGCAGGACTATCAGCGTGCCGTCACTCAGGTTACCTGCGGTCAGCTGGAGTCCTCCACCCGAGACCGCAACTCACCTGTGACCTGATAGTGCAGCTCAAGTCAGTCATTCGAGCAACTTGCTGTCACAGTACGAGGATCCAGCGGTGGCCAAGGTTAACCTGAGTGACGTTATCTCTGATCGTGCGGCTCACTTCAGTTGCTGCGTGGAGCTGACAGAGCGATCTGATCTGGGACCGCTCCTTTCAGCTTCATGTAGCAGAGCTGAGATCGTCGTTGGACGTCGTGTGGACTACGCTGGACCTGGATGGGTATTTGGGGGTTAATAAAGTAATGAAAGAGGGGGGTTGTTTTTTTTTTGTCTTTTATTCCAAATAAAGGGTTTTTTCGGGTGTATATGTTAATTTAACTTACAGGTTAATCATGGAAGGTATCTTGGAGACGCCTGCCATGATTAACCTAGGACTTAATGGCAGCTACGGACTGCTGCCATTAACTCCTTATTACTCAGATTGCCACCGCACCAGGGCAATTCGGGATGAGCCGTGTAGAGTCCCGGGACTGTCGCATCTAATGGATGTGGCAATTCTGCGTGGCGGCTGGCTGATGTTATTAGGCTGAGGGGCTCCCCATCATGAGAATACCAGCCTTCAGCCGTGTACCTTTACCCTGGCTGGTATCAAAATTGGGGGGGGGGACCGCTCGTCGTTTTTTTAATTTATTTTCCTGCACGATATAGACCTGCCCACCGGTGGCTGTGATTGGTTGCAGTGAGACAGCTGTCACTCAGCGTGGGGGCTTGTCTGACTGCAACTAATGATAGACGCCGGTGGGCGGGGAAAGCAGGGAATACGAGATGGAATAATGAGCGGCCGGCATTTTCAAAAGAGGAAAAGCCGCCGGAGCTTTGTGACAGCCGTGCAGAGCCGCGCTGGTGATCGGGGATCGGTGAGTATGAGAGAAGGGGAGAGACTGACCCACAGAGATTGACGGACATCGACAGAGACTGAAAAGACCTGCGTTTTGCTTATCAAAAAAGCATGCGGAACACAACAAAAATGCAGTCCAAGTGCATTTTGTTTGAGTTTTGACCCACATCATTGATTTCAGTGGGTGGAGAACGCAGCTACAATGCACAAAAGTCACATGCTGCTTTTTTGCCGCGATTTTTGCCATCCAAAATCAGTTTAAAAATGCAGCGTGCGCATAGAATTTTCGGACTTCTCATACTTTGCTGGGGAAGCAGAATGCATGCCATTTGGCACTGAAACGCTGCAGTTCAAAATGCAGCGTTAACGCGGGAAAAAACGCAACGTGCGCACATAGCCTTAGCCAGAAAAATCAATTGAAATACTATGTCCCAAGAATGAAAAAAGTATTTTAGGAGTGATACCTTTTATAGGCTAACCAGAAAAATTTATATTAGCAAGCTTTCAGAACATCAAGGCTCCTTCAGCCTGAAGGAGCCTTGATGCTCTGAAAGCTTGTAAATTTTTTTGTCATTTTGTCATTCTTGGGACACAGTATTTCAATTGACCCGTGCATGAAGAATGAAAAAGAAGCAGCAGATTTCCAGAAGATAGATCATACATACATGTAACATACTAACATACATACACATACCATACATACATAGTGCTGTCTAAAAGTATTGGCACCCCTGCAATTCTGTCAGAATACTCAGTTTCTTCTTGAAAATGATTGCAATCATAAATTATTTGGTATTATCTTCATTTAATCTGTCTTCAATGGAAAAAAAAAAATCAAAGCCAAATTGGATATAATTCCACACCAAACATAATAAAGGGGAGGACAAAAGTATTGGCCCTGTTTAAAAAAAATCATGTGATGCTTCTCTAATTTGTGTAATTTACAACACCTGTAACTTACCTGTGGCACCTAACAGGTGTTGGCAATAACTAAATCACACTTGCAGCCAGTTGACATGGATTAAAGTTGACTCAACCTCTGTCCTGTGTCCTTGTGTGTACCACATTGAGCATGGAGAAAAGAAACAAGACCAAAGAACTGTCTGAGGACTTGAGAATCCAAATTGTGAGGAAGCATGAGCAATCTTCAAGGCTACAAGTCCATTTCCAAAGACCTGAAAGTTCCAGTGTCTACAGTGCGCAGTGTCATCAAGAAGTTTAAAGCCCATGGCACTGTGGCTAACCTCCCTAGATGTGGAAAGAAAAGAAAAATTGAGAGATTTCAATGCTAGATTGTGCGGATGGTGGATAAAGAACCTCAACTAACATCCAAACAAGTTCAAGCTGCCCTGCAGTCCGAGGGTACAACAGTGTCAACCTGTACTATCCTTCGTCGTCTGAATGAAAAGGGGCTGTATGGTAGGATACCCAGGAAGACCCCACTTCTTACCCCGAGACATAAAAAAAAGCCAGGCTGGAGTTTGCCAAAACTTACCTGAGAGAGCCTAAAATGTTTTGGAAGAATGTTCTCTGGTCAGATGAGACAAAAGTAGAGCTTTTTGGGAAAAGCCATCAACATAGAGTTTACAGGAAAAAAAAGAGGCATTCAAAGAAAAGAACACGGTCCCTACAGTCAAACATGGCGGAGGTTCCCTGATGTTTTGGGGTTGCTTTGCTGCCTATGGCACTGGACTGCTTGGCCGTGTGCATAGCATTATGCAGTCTGAAGACTACCAACAAATTTTGCAGCATAATATAGGGCCCAGTGTGAGAAAGCTGGGTCTCCCTCAGAGGTCATGGGTCTTCCAGCAGGACACTGACCCAAAACACACTTCAAAAAGCACTAGTATGATAGAAAGCACTGGAGACTACCAAAGTGGCCAGCAATGAGTCCAGACCTGAATCCCATAGAACACCTGTGGAGAGATCTCAAAATGGCAGTTTGGAGAAGGCACGCTTCACATCTCAGGGACCTGGAGCAGTTTGCCAAAGAAGAATGATCTAAAATTCCAGCAGAGCATTGTAAGAAACTCATTGATTGTTACGGGAAGCGGTTGTTTGCAGGTATTTTGGCTAAAGGTTGTGCAACCAAGTATTAGGCTAAGGGGTACTTTGCACACTATGACATCGCAGGCCGATGCTGCGATGCCGAGCGCGATAGTCCCCGCCCCCGTCGCAGCGGCGATATCCTTGTGATAACTGCCATAGCGAACATTATCGCCACTGCAGCTTCACATGGACTCACCTGTCCTGCGACCGTCGCTCTGGCCGACGACCTGCCTCCTTATTAAGGGGGCGGGTCGTATGGAGTCACTGCGACGTCACACGGCAGGCGGCCAATAGGAGCGGAGGGGCGGAGATGAGCGGAATGTAAACATCCCGCCCACCTCCTTCCTTCCGCATATCCTACGGAAGCTGCAGTGACGCCGGTAGGAGATGTGTGCTGCCACAGGAACGAGGAACATCGGGCCGTCGCGTCAGCGTAATCATGGATTACGCCGACGCTGCACCGATGATACGATTACGACGCTTTTGCGCTCGTTAATCGTGTCATTGAGCCTTTACACACTACGATGTTGCCCGCGATGCCGGAAGTACGTCATTTTCAATTTGACCCCACCGACATCGCACCTGCGATGTCGTAGTGTGCAAAGTACCCCTTAGGGTGCCAATACTTTTGTCTGGCCCATTTTTGAAGTTTTGTGTGAAATGATCAATGATTTGATTTTTGTTTCATTCTCCTTTTGTTTTTTCATTGCAAGCAAAATAAATTAAGATAATACCAAAGAAATTGTGATTGCAATCATTTTCAAGAAGAAACTGAGTATTATCTGACAGAATTGCAGGGGTGCCAATACTTTTGGCCAGCACTGTAATTAATGTGGTATGTATGTATGTGTGTGTGTATATGTGTGTGTGTATATGTATATATGTATATGTATATGTATATGTATATATATATATATATATATATATATATATATATATATATATATATATATGCATATGTGTGTGTGCATATATCTAGCATTTAATATATAATTTTTTTTTTTTTTTTAATATGAACTATGATTTGAAATACTGACGATGCTTACTTTATTTTTTTTTTTTTTTATCCCCCCCCACCCTTGTAACTTCATGCATTTAGTTTAATGTTCATAAACAGGCTCTATACACAAGGGTAATAGACTATGAGGTGCTAATCACAGCAGGGGGCATGCCGGAATAGCTAACCTCCAGATCATCGAATATCTGGCAATGATGGTTATGTCCTGAAACTAAAAATATTACAGGTAAACAGCACCATGTGATAATGTGTGTGTGTGTGTGTGTGTGTGTGTGTGTGTGTGTGTATATATACAACTTATGTATATGTATACGTATGTATGTGTGTTTATATAATATATAATATATATATCTCGACACATTAGAATTACTATTAATTAATTACATTTTTTTGTGGTGGTTTTTTTATTTTTTTTATTTGCTCAAATTTAAACATATGTTACTTGAGCCAACACATTTTGTAATGAGCATTGAATTCTTTGTTAGGGTGTTTTTACATTTTTGGGTGCATTTTATTGTTTGTTACATTTTTTTTTTTTTTCTTTTTACAGATTTGACCTGATGGTTCTGCCTTGATGAACGCATGACACAAAAAGCCTGCTAAAGTAAATCTTTGCACAAACTTCCACTACTCTCACCTTGGTCAAGACATAACTTTTAGTTCTTCGTTGGAGTTTTTTTTTTTTTTTTCTTGAAATGCCCTGATTTGAATTGCTCAAAGCTGAAAGGCAGCAGGATGAATGTAGATAATGTGGAGGAATCAACCAAGAATGGTTTCAGGTCCCCGTTACTTTATGAAGACGAAGGCAATGGAAATGGTAGTGCAGAGAAGACTCCCAAGTGCTCAAAGTGTGAAGAAAACCAAAACTCTATATTTGCTAGCAAAAGCGGGAACATTGGAGATAGTAAAGATTCTTTGCTTAAGTGTCACAATGGACTGGAGTTGGAAAGTACCGTGGCCTATATAAAGAACACGGACGATGACTGTATAACAGCAACAAGTGCAGAGTATGTAAACACAATCGATCTGGAGGAAACAGTGGATTATGTTAATAAGGAATCCTCTGACAAAATCAGTTTGTCCAGTGAAATCACTTTGCCTGTACAATATGAATCCACCACAAATCCTGGTTCTTCACAAAATAAGCACATTTATCAGAATACTGAAGACTCTATGCCTTATATCCAAAAGTCAACAGAAGCACAAAATAGGAAATTGTATTCTTCGAGGTCTTCCTATTTCAGTATAAAGCAAACTGATGAACCCTGTGAGAATGTTCTCATGGAGCAGGTAGAGATGGATGTCCCATTTTCCAAACACAAGGACACAGAGGTACCAAAATTGAACTTGTTCTCCCTGTCATTGGACTTAAGTACTGAAGATATTATGAGGAAAAACAGTGGTGTTTCTAGTGACTCTGAAAAGCCCATGAGTGCTTCTTTACTCGAAATGTCCATGTTACCAAATACCTCTACTGAAGTGTTTTCAGGGTCCTTGAAGTGGACTAACAATCTACATAGTGGCTGTCCGAATGTCGAACAGTCCAGCAAAGACTTGAGTGGTTTTGAAGTGCCTCCATATAATAAAGATTCCAAAGAAAGTGTGCAGAACAACATGGATGCTGAGTGTATAGACCATGTCACGAACACAGACGTGCCCACTGGCAATACACCTAGAGAGAGCAGTGAAGAAGTCTGCCAATCTCAACACATTGACCCAGTCGTAAAAGTTCAGGACTTAAATAAAAATGACTTGTGTTTGTCTCCAGGGATTGAAGAAGCCATAATTCCAGTTTTAAAGATAGAGGGAAATTACATTGAAACCAAAAACCTAAATGGTGTCCTGGTTGAAGACACTGACTCTCTTAAATCCCCTGGTGTGACGCAGTCTTTAAGCTCAGAGTCAAAAGATTTGTTAACTAACGTAACTGGACACACCTGTGACGACACATTCTTAATTGCAAGTCCCTGTTCAGAAATTGATGCCAAGGCATACACGTCTACACCTCTGCCTGAGTCCAAAAATATGACTTTCTGTGTTCCAGTGCTAGGTGATATTGGAAGGAATGAAAAACTCAAAAACCCAAATTCTATGAAGGACGTACACCGCTGCAATGGCCTAGATACTGTTCAGTCTTGCCTAGGGAATGGTGCTGCAAGACAAATTAGTAGGAAGCCAGCCGTGGCACCATCAGTTCCCAAAGGCAAGAAAACTGAATTGGTGAACTTTCCAAAACCCAACTTTAAAAATGTAAGGGCAAAAGTGCTGAGTAGGCCTGCATTAATCACAAGGGATTGTCCATCTACGTCAAAACCTTCTCCAAGGTCCCCACAGTCTCATTCTAATGTGTCTTCACCTGTGGCGTCACCTCGGGCCCCTGCTTCTACCATCAAAACATTGAAGAGAAAACCTGTTCCAGATCAAGACCTGAAAGCTGAGGCTCCTATTGCTAAATCTCAGAAGCAGCCAATTAATAAGCAGCTCTTTCCTGGCCAACCTGCACATGCCCCAACCCATACTAAATATGCTTTAGGTAAAGTTCCCAGAACGGTTGTGTTAAAGCAGACACCGGATGAGATTGAGAGAGCGAGTTCTTCGAATTCAACGCGCTCCTCTGGATCAGCTGCTGTCCTAACCTGCACAGCCAGCTCCCGAGTGACAGAACAGAAGGCAGACAAGGCAAAATCCAGTTCAAAGACTGCCGCTGTGAATGGTGTACACATGGGGCCAGAAAAGACGGAGCAGAACGGCCTGATCGATGCTCCCTATGAAAAAAATGAATTCCAGAATGAAGATGGCACTCCTGGTGATATATTTGGCAACGTATCAGTAAGTGTGCATTGGTTCATTCCTGTATGTATTTTTCTCTGTGCAGTTATGTATACTCTTCCTTCAAAGTTATAGGTAATATCTTGCACTTTTTTTTTTCCCCAATCCTTGGAATACTTTTTATTTTGGATTTATACAAAATGCAATTTTTTATTTTTTTTTAAAAAAACCAAAACCCTGATATGATGGAATTGCCATTTAAGCGATGCCGCCAACAAAATCTTTTTTTTTTTTTTTGATAACCCTTATTTATGGAATAATAGCACTATACTCTACTCTACGTTGGGCTTCAGCGCTGCGTCCATATAAACATCCTGCATGATTATGAAGATCATATTTCGAGTCCTCTGTGCCAAGACCAAGTATTTCTGCTGTGGCCAAAACTTTCCAGACCGTGCTGCTCAGGCATTGTACGTTTGTTTGCTCTCAGTTTTCCTGAATTTCTAGGTTTTAGGTTTCTCAACATGTGAGACAGAAGTGCATTACTGGGAACCAGTGATGATCTGGACTGGGAATTTGTTCTCCTTGCTAATGAGACGGTAAACATTGCTCCTGGCTCGCCTAATGTACAAGACACTGGGTATTTTCGACTTAATGATATTACTGTTACATAATTGGGTGAGGAATAGGTGGTGGAGTCATATTATTTTTTTTTTTTTTTTTTTTTTTTCTGGGTGGTTCTTATTGTTGAACCCAAGCCAAGGTAGAAGTGTTTTGATCTGTTAAGTACTTATTGACAGTATTTTTATTTTTTTTTTTGTCATTCTAAGTCTGCCCTAAGGGAAGGTGCTTCAGATCAGGGTAGAGGAATGTCCTGTTTTACAGGCTTATACGTGATCTTGGCTCAGATCTGAAAAAAATACAGAATGTCCAAAGAACACCATTATATTGGAGTTTAACACAGAATGTACAATGAAGGCTATTTACTACTTTATTGGCATGGAATTCTCCACCATTGATAAACTTTCCAAAAAGTGTGTGTGTGTGTGTGTGTGTGTGTGTGTGTGTATGTATATATATATATATATATATATATATATATATATATGTGTGTGTATATATATTATACACACACACACACACACACACCTATCTATACATATATACACACAAACTTGGGATGGCAGTGGATTTCTCAAAAAAAATATTTATTATATAATTTTTTTTTTTTGAGAAATCCACTGCCATCCCAAGTGTGTATTTGTGTATGTGTGTGTGTGTGTATTTGTGTGTGTATTTGTGTGTGTGTGTGTGTGTGTGTGTATTTGTGTGTGTATGTATGTGTGACATGCCAAAAATCTAAGTTTGCCACTTCCATGTGTGATTGGTACAGGAATGAGAAAATTTCATTTGAGTACCAGACACTGGCGGCGCCCAATGGGTTCCGTCTGATTTCTATTCATTATTTTGTTGTAGAACTGGACCAATAAGGCCGATCCTGCATTTTAAAGTAGAAGCAAAAATAATTTTCTCCTCCCTTATGAAACTCTAGGGCTCAGATTAATCAAGAATGACGTAGTTACACTGGTCTTAGAGGATAGTGTGCTGAAGTAAGATGCGCCAAATCCATGAAGTCATGTGTGTGTTAAGGACTGCCACGTCTTTCAGCTGCCATATACGATTGCATGAAATGGTGTACTGGAGTATATTTTCTTCCTGATTTCTGCAATGTTTGTGCTTTTAACTTTAAAATTTCAGGATAAACTTGCCCATTTTCCCTCCTTGCATTGCTTACTTTTTAAAAGGTTAACACCGCCTTCAGATACTGACATAAAAAAACATTTATAACATAAGGATCCAGAAATTATAGGCAACAACTCGAAAATGATGCATTTAAAACACAGAGCACAAGAGTCATTAGATTCACCAAAATATAGAAATACCCCATAGACACCGTGATGCAAATGTATAAAACATTTTATTAATTAATAGCGCACAGGGTATTACAAAATGTACAAAACAGAGTTCAAGAAAAACCGGAATGGGTAAGTGAAGGAAGAGGGGAGAACCCCACGTGACCCAGGATAGATGTCGAATATCATATAGGACCTGCTGATACAGATATATATATATAGTGCTGAGGTAGCCTCATGCCCATAAGGAAGGCCCACATGGGGACCAAGGGTCCATTGTGCCGCTAATTAGTAGCCCAATATATTAACATATGGCCTTCTATCAGATTATACACAAGATGCAAGGGATAACTGCAGGCCTATATACAAGACTAACACAGTGGCCAGAGTTCACTCTACAGCTAGGCTGTAACCTCATATAATTGTAAAGAGGTGCCCAGGCAGTAGAGCTCAGTGTAACGTCAATAAGGCACGAGGGCTTACCAAGAACAAGCAGAACGTCCGGGAGTCCTGGAGTACACGTGGGGACCGACGTCCCAACACGTGTTTCGTCAAGTGCTTCGTCGGGGGACGATAGTTAAAAAGTGCAGGAAGTGGAGTTTAAGAAGGGGACTTGATTGTCAATGATACGCCTCCATTGCCCATGTGCACTGGAGTGGCTGACCGCTACGGAGCGCGCCGCGGCTCAGTATCGGCGGCCGGAAACCGGCGGAAGTGAGGACTTCCGGTGACGTCACCATATAGTACATCCGGTTCCCCGCCGCAACGAACGTTGCCACGGACGCGATACCAATCAACAAGCGGATGCCACTGCAGTGCTGCGTAAGATGAACCTCCCCTAAATGCAAACGCTAGTCCAGCCTCCTCAATCCCGTCAAAAACAATATAGCATATAATGCACAAACATACTAGGCACTTTTACATGTGAAATATCCCCTAATGGTACCTATCAGGGGGGTATACGTTACAAGGCACATACATATTATGCATTATTAGATATATACAATCACCACAAGTGGTGCTTATTTAAGAGAAATAGAGGGGAAAGAAGAAAAGGATAGATAAGCAGACGTCTGCAAAGGAGTGTAGGTATAAGGACATAGACATAGATATATGCATGGTAATTTCAACATAAACACAATTACAAATAATCCATGTCCGTGTCCACCATAGTTCCGTAGCCTCCCAAATTTTGTTCTGTAAACGCATATAAGCCTCCATTTCTTCCAAGTCAGATTGAGTCGGAAAATTGATAACAGAACCCGAATTGAAGGGGGGGGGGGGGAAATGGGAGGGGGGAAAGAAGGGGGGGGGGGGGGAAGAAAGGGGAAGGGAAAGAGGGAAGGAGGGCCAGAGCGGTGGGGGTTCTTGACAAAAACGGGTCCCTTTAAAATTAAACAAGAAATAAAAGACACACTGTTAAGAGTCATAGGACAACCAAATACATACAGCATGAAAAGATAACGTTATAAATACGCTAGGGGCCACGCAGCTATTCACTCCTCTGTTGCGTGTTCATGGTGGATTCAACCACCACGAAGACCAACAATCGAGTTAATTGAATCCGACTGGGAGGAGCTCACCCCCCCTCTTCTCTCCAGTCGGACTCATTTAGGATACCATATTATGGGGATAAGAACAGTTTAAAAAAAGAAAATCCACTAGTTATAGAAATGGGGCGAAGGAAAGCCGTTCATTCAGCCCATATGGTGCCTGAGTACCCAAAACAAAAATCCAACGGCACTCCACTTGTGCCAACCGTTTTTTGAGGTCACCTCCCCGAATTCCCAGATGTACCTTGTCGATACCACGGACCTGAAGGGATGTAGGGTCACAATTGTGGACCTCCCTAAAATGTCTGGGTATCGTTTTTAGGGATTCGGGGTTGGTGGCCTCTTTGGCCGCCAGAACATCACGCACATGCTCCCTCGTGCGAATTCGGAGCTCACGTGAGGTCAAACCGACATATATCTTGTTACAGCCACACGTGGCGTAATATATTACGCCAGATGTGCTGCAAGAGATATATGCCCGAATGGAAAACTCCCTCTTTCCGTCCGCTGAGCAGAAGGTTGTGGCCCGAATGATGTTCTGGCAGCCACGTGTACTCCAGGACTCCCGGACGTTCTGCTTGTTCTTGGTAAGCCCTCGTGCCTTATTGACGGTAGACTGAGCTCTACTGCCTGGGCACCTCTTTACAATTATGAGGTTACAGCCTAGCTGTAGAGTGAACTCTGGCCACTGTGTTAGTCTTGTATATAGGCCTGCAGTTATCCCTTGCATCTTGTGTATAACCTGATAGAAGGCCATATGTTAATATATTGGGCTACTAATTAGCGGCACAATGGACCCTTGGTCCCCATGTGGGCCTTCCTTATGGGCATGAGGCTACCTCAGCACTATATATATATATATATATCTGTATCAGCAGGTCCTATATGATGATCGACATCTATCCTGGGTCACGTGGGGTTCTCCCCTCTTCCTTCACTTACCCATTCCGGTTTTTCTTGAACTCTGTTTTGTACATTTTGTAATACCCTGTGCGCTATTAATTAATAAAATGTTTTATACATTTGCATCATAGTGTCTATGGGGTATTTCTATATTTTGGTGAATCTAAAGACTCTTGTGCTCTGTGTTTTAAATGCATAAAAAAACATTGTCACAATTTTTGCTTAAAAATGTTGTCACATTTCAAGCAGTTTCTGGCAAAAGCTGCTTGATGAAAATAGGGGGCTGCAAACCTACCCGAAGGTTTCTGAGCCAATGTCAGAAGTGGATCCTAAAATTAAAATTGAGTCCTTATGTTAGAGCTGCCATTCCTTTTGAATTCCATTTTGATGTGTAAAAAAAAAAAAGTTGCTTTTTTTTTTTTTTTTTTTTTTACTAGCTTTAGTGGCACGTTTCAGAGGAATGTGACAATGTAAGGACCGGTTATAAGTTGCTTCTGGTCAATTTTAGTTTTGATAGTTTGTGGTATGTGCCACAAAATAGGCAGGACAAATTTGTGGATCAGAGTGAAAGTTTGCTCTTGTGAGCGTCCACATTGGCTTAAATTCTTCATTGTGTTGTCTCTTGTGAAAATGACTTGTCTGAACTAGACCTAATCATGTTAGCCGGTGTGGTGCAGGCATACATGACACTGACCTTCATTGGTCAGAGCTATGAGTGCTATTTCTAGTGCATGGAGCAATTTTTCACCCAACTTTCGCCCTAGTCCCATGGTTTTGCCTTGGAGTCGGGGCTGGTTTCGACGGTGCCACATGTCGTGTGCACAAGACGTGTCCGGCCCGAGGATACTTACTTTGCTGTAAACTCCGATTCCCTTGACTGCACTATAGTTTCTCAGTGGACTATGAAAGACTGCAAATAAAATAAAAATAATTTCATTTATTTACGTTATCTTCTATTGTATGTCATTCTGTATTCCACACCAATTTATTATAGTTTTGCGTAGTTTAATGTTTTTTATTTGAGAAGGTGACAGACATTTACATGAGTCGGGATACCGTACCTATCTTTGTTTCCATTTACTGGCTTGGTTAGTAGCAGTAAATGAAGTAGTCCTTGGTTATCTCCTTGCTTATGTCTTTATCCCCTGAGGCAACAAGTATCCCTTTCTGAGCAAACTCAAATCCATGCAGGTGAAAGGCTGGTGCGGTGCCTTAGATGGAGGTGTGGATAGATATATTACCTAAACACTGTGTAGTAGTAATTATCTCAGCCGTGCTCACACATCCTCCGTAGGTTGCGCTGAAGTACGTTTACATGGTACAGTTTTATATATATTTTGGTTAATCACAGAGGACCTCTTATCAGGCCAAGTGGACAGTATTTGCTTTTTCAGTCCTGCTGCACTTCTGAAGATTTTTTTTATTTTTATATTTTTTCTTCTCAAAACTGCCAAGACCGTTAGATATAGTCAAAATTCTCATAGACTTTGCTGGGACTGTAAAAAGCAGCTGTTTATTAGCATGGATTTGCATAAAACCAAGGCAAATCTGCAGCTAAAAAATGCAGCAGAAACTTGCCAAGAAAGCCCTATGTGAACAATACCCTAAGCGTGTATTATGCTCACAGTTAGGCTTTTCCTTTTTCTACTCTCCTGGTCATGTGTTGACTGCTTTCTTTTCCATTACTCTTAAAGGAGTTGTCCGACAGACTACAATTTCTTTTACGCTACTCTGTGCTGTATTGTCATGTAAAACATCCCTACATTATTTTTTTTTTTCTAACTTTTGTTCCTCTTGATTTTTCCCTTTATTCTCTGCACACACTTTACCTGCAGCTCAACCAAACATGAAATCTTCCCATGCCAAACCTCAGTCAGAGCTGGCACCGCCCGACCTCACTGTCCAGACTTGCCTTCTGCCCGCCCTCTGCACTCATTGGCTGTCAATAGGGCGGCAACATTATTATTATTATTATTATTATTATTATTATTATTATTTATTATTATAGCGCCATTTATTCCATGGCGCTTTACAAGTGAAAGGGTATACGTACAACAATCATTAACAGTACATAACAGACTGGTACAGGAGGAGAGAGGACCCTGCCCGCGAGGGCTTACAGTCTACAGGGAATGGGTGATGGTACAATAGGTGAGGACAGAGGACAACATGATGTTAAGTTCCTACCTCTGTCGACGTGACATCACAGGAAGCGGCAAAATCCCGGGAGGGGTTGACGAGAGGGCAGGTAGGTAGTTACTATCTGCTTACCTGCCCCAATGTAGCCCAAAACTGAAATAATAAAAAAAGGCAAAATAACCCGGATAACCCCTTTTAAGACCAAATCAGTCTCTCAAGATGACAATGTGTTAATTCTGCCATGATACTTTAGACCGTGGTAAATGTTCTTTCTTCCCCCGACCATTTTCGTTGTCCAGTTCACTTGTGAGTGACTTTTTTTTATTGCTATTCTTAGGTTTATTCGTTTGAGGTCATTGTTTTATCTGGCATCTACCTTGTAACTATGGTCAGCTCAAGAAAAGCATTTCTTATCATGTGGCATACAACAAAATCAGTCCATTTAGAAAAGGTCATATTTGCTAAAGGTGGTTGGAAAATTCATGCCAAGTGCTCCTATCAACTACAGTATACCATTGTATTAAAATAAAAACTGTGCCTTCTGTGAAGTGGGCTTGAGGAGCGTAGTGACCAGGCCATTTGGCCCCAGCATTGAGCGTCATCTGCTGCTGTGGGCTTCCTCTAGAGCCTTTTATGTGCATCACCTATAAATCAGTGTAATCTTATCGTGCACGATGAAAGTCAGTTTTTCTTTTCTTTGCTTTGTGCTTGGATAGACACTGTAGGTGTGGGAGGGGTGTAAAATTGGCATGAAACTGTATCACTTTACTACACGAGGAGGAGCTGAGGCGAGATCTTGCCTAGAGCAGTGATAAATTACTTTCTCGCGTGCAGTTCTGGGAGTGATCTTGGCTTCTAGTGTAAGAATTTTACAATTACTTTTTTTGTGAGCGCAGATAAATGCAGCATAGGAGAAGCAAATGAGTTCTGATGACCTATTTAAACTACGATTTGCAGATGGCGAACTACATCAATGTTCATTTCATGGGTTAATCTGGTCTATGAAGCACTATAGTGACATTATGGCCGGTAATACATTTTTTTCCATGTGGCTCACAATAACCATCATTCGATTTGGTCCTGGTTGAAATGCCATCAGGAAACAAAACTGTTGGTCATATATGTACAGGGGGTCCGGAAACCCGATTGTATCCCATGGGGTGCAGTTTTGTCTTCTTTTTTTTATATTTGGAGCTCTAAACCTCTTTCTGCATCAGACAGAATGTGTTGATCCTATATTTTTTTTTTTTTTTTTTTACTCTTTATACCTGTCTGTAGACTATTAAAATGTCACCCGTTGTCTGACTCCGATACAAAACCTTATGCTTAACATAACTGACAAGTCGGCTGAGTAGTTTTTTGGGCAGATCAGAAAATGGTCCATCTTTTGGTCATTTGTAGAGTTGAGCGGACCCATGAAAGTTCAGGTTCGGCATGTTCAGCCAGAGTTTACCTAAAGTTCTCTTCTGGACCTGGACTCCCATAGGAAGTCACCAACTGTGGGTTTTTTTTTGTTTTTTTTTTATGTCCCTTGAGATTAACATGAGTTGACCTGGTGCAGTCGATGACTTTTGCATGCTGTTCATGAGTATTTGTGACCAGATGACTGAATAGTAAAGCTGCAGAGATCTCTATATGCTCTGAAATCCTTACTGGTTTATTTAAAGCGTGCACAGACCACTATTCTTGTACAGCAGATTGACAGGCCACCTGGCTTCACTGAGTAGACTGCTAGCATAGGTAAGGCTGCAGCTCCTTTATTCTCAGATTGGTAGAGGTCCCAAGGGACAGACCCCCATGGATCTTGGCAATATGGTAGAATTTTATAAGATTGCAATAACACTTTGAAGGGGTGATGAGGAATGGGACCCTCAAACTATATTTAACCTGCTATGTAGGACAGCAGCAGTTTTACAGTAATGTGCTTTTTTGGTAGAATTCCAATCCTGGCGAGTGTAGAACCTTGATTGCTTTATTCAAATACCTGTAAGGAGTGACGGGGGGGAGCAGCTATGAGCAGCAGTTTTGCTGAATGTTCCCTTCCTTGTTTAAGGCTATGTACGCACTAGGAAGGGCATTTTTCTTTAAAAAATCCGGACTCTGTGAAAGAATCCCGCACCCAGGGTAAAAACCGCACCCGCAGTTTTGCCGCGATTTGCTGCAAATTTACTGTGGCTATTCAGCAAGTTGGTCCCCGCGGATTTTTACCATTATCTATGGCAAAAAATGCAGGTACGGAAAAGAAGTGACATGCTCATTAATTCCGCAGCAGGAAAATCCGCGGGTATAAACAAAAAACCGCAGTGTGCGCACAGCATTTTTTAAAACCCATAGGTTTTGCTGGGGAATTGACTGCAGTAATGTTGGACACGTTTTCTGCAGCAAATCCGCGGCTAAATCCGTAGCGTTTGCACAGCAACTAAAAGGGTTTTCGGGTTTCCTGACGGACACCAAACGCTGTAAAATACTTCAAAATAGAAATCTCAACAGTTAATGATGAGTTTTGAAATACTCGGATTCACAATACTTGTAACAAGTAATGTCTAATACTCGCGTATTAATTCTGAATAGCGTGTGCAATGCAAGTCAACGAGGAACCCTCACAATGTAACGAGTAACCCGAATGCCGCACTATTCGCACGAATAGTGCGGCATTCGGGTTACTCGTTACATTGCGAGTTTTTCCCCATTGACTTGCATTGCACAAATTATTCGGAATGCATACGCGAGTATTAGGGCTCATGCGCACGTTGCGTCCTGGCCAGTGAGAAATAAATGCACCCGCTGGCAGACTTGACGCTGCATGTTGACAAAAAGAATGCATCCAAATGCATGCATTTTGGATGCATTTTTGTCCGTGCGGTCCCCCGGCAATTCAGCTCTGCTACATGCCCGCTGACAACAGACGCAGACAGAGCCGGGCAATGAGAATGAACTCTGATGAACTGCACCGACTTCATGGTCATCCCTCGGCTCTGTCTGTGTGTGCTTTCATGAACTCAGATGAACCTCCGAGGTCAGTGCCAGGACACAGTAGTCCGCAGCAGTGACATCAGAGCTTCACCCGAGTTCTCACATGGCGCGGCTGTCTGTTTTGCAGCCTGATATGCGGTCACATGTGAAGGAATCACCTGTGATCGCAAATCCCCTGAGTGACTGCAGTGAGCCGCGCCATCAGCTGTGCTTTATTTCAGGTTACTCGTGGCCACAGCTGCAGTCCACCACCTGAAAGCGGTGGCCGCGGGTAACCTCAGTGACGGCACAGCTGATCGTGCGACTCACTTCAGTTGCTGCATGAAGCTCACAGGAGCGGCTGTGTTCTACTGCCGCTTCTATCAGCTTCTGATGTAGCAGAGCTGAAAGCGTCGTGTGACCTTGCGTGGATTACGTTGGACCTGGAGGTGTTTTTGAGGGATTAATAAAGTGGTGAAAGAGGGTGTTTTTTGTCTTTCATTACAAATAAAGGAATTTTTTTGGATGTGGTTTTTATTTTCTTTAACTTACAGGTTAATCATGGAAGGTATCTCGGGGAGATGTCTGCCATGATTAACCTAGGACTTAGTGTACAGACCTGCCTCTGCCTAGGTTCCTCTTGCACTGGGAGTCAGACTTGGGCCTCACCCTCTCGACTTCACAGAGTAACAAGGTGCTGTCACTTGCTCACAAAACATCAGTCATCTCCAAACTCCCAGAGGCCAACTATAAATGTATCTCTCGTTGGTATAGGGTCCCGATAAAACTCCACAGGATGTTCCCAGGAGTGGACTCCAGCTGTTGGAGATGTGGGGCTGGGGAAGGAAACTTCCTGCACATATTTTGGGAGTGCCCGGGGTTGCAGCGGTTTTGGGAGAGTGTGCGGGGGGTGATTGGGCATGTGACTGGACACAAGCAGACCCTGGGTCCGGAACTCTTATTACTTCAATTATCCGATTCCTCTGCTCGTGCCTATAAAGGGTCTCTGTTAAGCTTCCTGGTGATGGCTGCCAGGACATACATCCCCTTGAGATGGAGATCCCCCATTCCGCCGACATTATCAATGTGGGCGAACAGGGTGAATGAACTGGAGGACCTGACGGCGTCTCTCCATGACACAAGAGGCTTTTCACAAGACTTGGTTTTCCTGGATCGAGTTTAAATTCTACACGGAATACGGTACCTGGATTCCCCCTGACTGAAGGGGGCCCTACTGCTGCCTTGAGACAGAGGTGCCCTGAGATGATGGATCTCTGCTTTGTGGCTGTTTTTCCCCATTGTTTTTGCACGGATTTTGCATGATTATCATAGACTTTGCTGGGGAAACAGAACGCATGCATTTTGACAATGTGACGCTGCAGCTTAAAATGCTGCAGAAACGCAAAAACACCCCGCAACGTGTACATGAGCCCTTAGACAGTACTCGTTAGGAGTATCGCAAATCGAATTATTTCGAAATTCGCTCATCATTATTACTCGTCCTTCCTGGCTGCCAACTCAATGCTGATGGTCAGGTTTGCATTTTTGGTTGCAACCAGGTCCAATTGGTAATCTGTCCCACCAGTCAGATTCCCATTGGGCTGCAGGTTTAAGACATAGTAGGCAACCAGCCCGGGTTTTATGGCTGTCAGCCCTTTAGTTACAAATCTTGGTTACAGTATGGCACTATAGCATGTGCATGCGTGCACACTACTGTCGGGGGTCTGCGACATGTGCGCACATATAACATTGGAGCGAATGCTATCCAATAAAACATCAGATAGCACTCTTCCAATTTATATGCATATGTGAGTGAGCCCTTATTCTGTACATGTACTCACCGTACCACTTTTCCTGTCCTATATACTGGGTATAAAATCCAGTATCTGTATTATTCTCTATATATACACAGCATAGTGCCACTTCTGTACTGTATATTTGGTGTAAGGCCTAAGACACACGCCATGAAAATCTGAGCGAGTGGAATGCGATAAAACATCGCATTCTACTCGGACCAATATTAGCCTATGTGTCAACACCCATGAGCGATTTTATTTTCTTAGCCCTAATCGGACCGAGAAAACAGTCGCAGCATGCTGCAGGTGCAATGCGATCCTTTCTCTCGCACCCAATCAAGTCTATGGGGCGAGAGAAAAATCGCACGGCGCTCTCATTACACCGGTGTAATGCGAGTGCAGAGCGAGAATGGCAATAGCCGGCAACGGAGGAGAAAGGGAGATAAATCCCACTGTCTCCTCTGCAGCTCTGGACTGCCCCTCCTCAGTGCCGGCCACCCCCCCGCAGCTGTGGTCCGATCGGACCTCAGTCGCATCACACTCTGCTCCCGCTGTGCTGTCAGCCTGGGCAGTGTCATGCGAGGTTCGCAGCAGTCCCCATGTGGTCCCGGCCTAATTCTCAGTATCTGTATTTTGTATACAACCTCTGGCAAAAATTATGGACTCAACCGGCTCTGAGGATGTTCATTCAGTTTTCTTTTGTTTAAAAAAAGCAAATCACAGACATGGCACAAAACTAAAGTAATTTCAAATGGCTTTAAGAAACACTAAAAAAAAAAATCATGAAAACAATGTGCTAGCCAATAGCTGTTACTTTTCAAAACCAAACAAACACTCCAATACATCACTTGTATTTTGTTAAACCACCTCTAGCTTTTATAATGGCTAGCAGTCTCTGAGGCATGGACTTAATGAGTGACAAACCGTACTCTTCATCAATCTGGCTCCAACTTTCTCTGATTGCTGTTGCCAGATCAGCTTTGCAGGTTGGAGCTTTGTCATGGACCATTTTCTTCAACTTCCACCAAAGATTTTCAATTGGCTTGAGATCCGGACTATTTCCAGGCCATGTCATTGACCTTATGTGTCTTCTTTCAAGGAATGTTTTCACAGTTTCTGCTCTATGGCAGGATGCATTATCATATTGATAAATGATTTCATCATCACCTAACATTCTTTCAATTGATGGGATAAGTTAAGTGTCCAAAATGTCAATGTAAACTTGGGCATTTATTGAAGTTGTAATGACAACCATCTCCCCAGTGCCTTTACTTGACATGCATGATCCTATATGATCAATGACTGTGGAAATTTACATGTTCTCTTCAGGCAGTCATCTTTATAAATCTCATTGGAATGACGCCAAACAAAAGTTCCAGCATCATCACCTTGCCCACTGCAGATTCGCGATTCATCCCTGAATATGACTTTCATCCAGTCATCCACTATTAACGATTGCTTTTCCTTAGCCCATTGTAACCTTGTTTTTTTCTGTTTAGGTGTTACTGATGGCTTTTGTTTAGCTTTTTTGTATGTAAATCCCATTTCTTTTAGGCGATTTCTTACAGTTCGGTCACAGACATTGACTCCAGTTACCTCCCATTTTTCCTCATTTGTTTTGTTGTGCATTTCCTGTTTTGGATACATATTGCTTTGTTTCCTCTCTTGACGCTTTGATGTCTTCCTTGGTCTACCAGTATGTTTGCCTTTTAACCCCTTAACGACCGCGGGCCATAAAATTACGTCCTAGCGGTCATAATGTTACTGCCCGCGGTCTGCTGGCGGCAGCATGCCGCGATCGGCACACATCTCAGCTGATTTTCACAGCTGAGATGTGTGCCTGCTAGGCACAAGCAGAATCGTTCTCTGCTCGTGCCGTTTAACCCCTTAAATGGCGCTGTAAATGTGACAGTGCCATTATAAGCGCGATCGCGGTAAAAGTTTACTTACCGCCCGATACCGGAAGTCACGTGACGCGATCACGTGACTTCCATTAGTTGTCATGGTAGCACAGGGTCATGTGATGACTCCTGTACTACACATGAATTGCTTTCACTTTCGCTGTGCCAGCGGCACAGCAAAAGAGAGAGCGTATCTGCTGCTGTTTACAGCTGTATAGATGTGATCAGTAGATAGTGCAGAGCAATCGGCATGCTGATTGCAATAGCCCCCTAGAAGGACTAGTAAAATAAAAAAAAGTTAAAAAAAGTTTTAAAAAATTAAAAAAAAACCCTATAAGTTTAAATCACCCCCCATTCGCCCCATTGAAAATTAAAGGGTTAAAAATATACACACATTTGGTATCGCCGCGTTCAGAAACGCCCGATCTATCAAAATTTAAAATCAATTAATCTGATCAGTATACGGCATAGCGTCAAACAAATTCCAAACGCAAAAACGACGTTTTTTTGTCGCCACAACTTTTGCGCAAAATGCTGAGGCGATCAAAATGTAGCATCTGCGCAAAAATGGTACTGTTAAAAACGTTAGCTCGAGACGCAAAAAATAAGCAGTCACTGAGCCATAGATCCCGAAAAATGAGAACGCGACAGGTCACGGAATATGGCGTAAAACGTGCGCCACTTTTTTCGGTCAAACTTCCGATTTTTTTTTTTAACCCCTTATATAAAAGTAAACCTATGCATGTTTGGTGTCTACGAACTCGCACTGACCTGAGGCATCACACCCACACATCAGTTTTACCATATAGTGAACACAGTGAATAAAATATCTCAAAAACAATAGTGCTATTGCACTTTTTTTGCAATTTTTCTGCATTTGGAATTTTTTTGCTGTTTTCCAGTACACTATATAGTAAAACTTATGGTTTCATTTAAAAGTACAGCTCGTTCCGCAAACAA
Organism: Anomaloglossus baeobatrachus; assembly: GCF_048569485.1. Lineage (NCBI taxonomy): Eukaryota > Metazoa > Chordata > Amphibia > Anura > Aromobatidae > Anomaloglossus > Anomaloglossus baeobatrachus. Next base: position 142,215,955 of record NC_134353.1, on the reverse strand, counting down.
TGAGCCCTCACATGACCATATTGACTGAAAAATAAAAAAGTTCCGTCTCTCAGAATAAGAATGGCGAGAAAAAAAAACCGGAAAGCGAAAAATCGGCCGGTCGTGAAGGGGTTAACAACCTTCCCATGTTTGTGTTTGGTCCAGATTTTAGACATCTGACTGAACAATATCGTTTGCAACATTGTGTGATGATTTACCCACTTTTAAGAGTTTGATAATTCTCTCCTTTTTTCAATTGACATCTCTCGTGTTGGAGCCATGATTCATGTCAGTCCACTTGGTGCAACAGCTCTCCAAGGTGTGATCACTCCTTTTTAGATGCAGACTAATGAGCAGATCTTATTTGATGCAGGTGTTAGTTTTGGGAATGAAAATGTACAGGGTGATTCCATAATTTTTACCTCAGAATTGAGTGATTCCATACTTTTCAAGACCAAACAGGGAAAACAAATGAGTTACTGGCTAGCACATTGCTTTCATGATTTTCTTTGTGTTTCTTAAAGCCAGAAAGTTGACAATTAAAAAAAACTATAGTTTTGTGCCATGTCTGTGATCTGCTTTTTTTTTTTTTTTTTTTTTAAAACAAATGTAAACTGAATGGATATCCTCAGAGGCATGTGAGTCCATAATTTTGTGCCATGGGTTGTATGTTCACTGCACAGTACCACTTCTCCTGTCTGATATACTGGATGTAATTCTCACTAGCTTTATTATTCTGTGTGTATGTGTGTATGTGTGTATGTGTGTATGTGTGTATGTGTGTATGTGTGTATGTGTATGTGTATGTGTGTGTGTGTGTATATATATAATATTGCACAGTACCACTTCTCCTGTCCTGTATAGTTTGTGTAATTCTCAGTAGCTCTAGTGTTCTGTATACGTACGTACACTAGACAGTAGAATCATGGAATGGTACAGTTGGAGGGACCTCCAGTGTCGTCATCTTCACTAAATTATCCCACACATCTGTCCAGCCTCTGTTTAAAGACTCTACCTCGTGTAAGCCTGTCGCAGTCGTTGATCACCCTCACTATCAAAAAGTTTTCTCATATCTGTCTCCGCCCATTCAGTTTAATCCCATTGCTTCAAGCCTTTACTTGTGCAAATGAGAATAAAGATGATTCCTCTACAGTGTGACAGGCCTTGAGATATTTGTAGGCTATTAAGTTATCTTTCTGGGGGGGTTTTTTACAAGCTAAACACTCCCAGGTCCTGTAACTGTTCCTCATAGCACATGGTTTATAGACCAATCAACATTCTGGACGCTCTTCTCTGAACTTACTCCAGTTTGTTCATATCTTTTGTATTTTGTTTTTTTTTTTTTTTTACTGTGGTGCCCAGAACCAAACACAGTATTGTAATTGACGTCTGACCGAAGAGAAGGATAGTTACTAGAGTTGAGCGAGAATCTAACTATTCGTACTTGCTATACTCCTAACGAGTACTGTCTAATACTCGCATTGCACACGCTATTCTAAATGAATACGCAAGTCAAGGGGGAAAACTCGCAATGTAACAAGTAACCCGAATGCCGTACTATTCGCTACTCGCACAAATAGTAAGATATTTGGGTTACTTGTTACTTTGCAAGTTTTTCCCCATTGATTTGCATTGCACACGCTGTGAGTATTAGACAGAACTCGTTATGAGTATAGCGAGGACAAATAGGTACTCGCTCAACTCTAATAATAACTTCAATTGATTTAGACTCTGCTTCTATTAATATATCCCAGAATTGTTTGCATTTGTTTTCAGCTGCATCACACTGTTGACTCATGTTTAGTCTGTGATCTATTTTATTAGTATACCCAATTCTTTGACCCACGTTCTGTTGCTTAGCCCTAATCCTCCAATTCTGTCCTTTTTTTTTCCCTCTATTTTTCTTGCTCAGATGAAGGACTTTGCATTTCTCATTGTTTAAACATGTTCCTATTGTTGCCCACTGTTGATTTTGATGTTTTTTTTAACCTTCTCTTTTTTTAGTATTATCTATCCCTCCTAGCTTTGTGTCATCAGCATATTTAATCAGTTTACCCTCAATTCCTTCATCTAAATCATTAATAAAGATGTTAAGCAACACCGAGCCTAGGACAAAGCCCTGTGATACCCCACTTGAGATATTCTTCCAACTAGATCTGCAGCCATTTATGACCACTCTTTGGGTGAATTCACCTAACAGTTGCCTTGTCCATTAACTAATTGGTCATTTTTTCAATAAGGATGGTATGAGCTACTTTGTCAAATGCTTTGCTGAGGTTAAGATATACTATATCAAGTGCGTTTGCCTGATCCACCCAGTGAGAGATTCTGTTATGGAACACCACCTCTCCTGTCCTGTATACTAGGAGTAGTGTGTGTGTGTGTGCGTGTGTGTGTGTGTATCTATATCTTATACAGTGGTGCCTTGCTTAACAGGAACAATCCGTTCTGGGACCGTGCTTGTTAATCAAGGTACTCGTTCAGCAGAGCAAGATTTCCCCTAGGAAATCATTGCAATGCTGACGATCCGTTCCATAACTTCTAAAATGTCCCATACTGGTCCCCTATTCTATCATTCCACACATGCACACACGCACATATTATATGCTAACCTTACCTTCCGTTCCATCGCAGGTCTCCTGGGACTTGCTGTTCTCTGGTACGGGGCCGGGCTGTGTAACGCGTTACCATAACGACGAGGCAGGAAGTTCCCAGCCAGAGCGCTGACGTCAAAGGCAGAGCCGCTTGCCTCTGATTGGCCAGCGCTCTGCCTTTCATTAGCGATGACTGGAAGTTCCTCCCTCGTCACTATGGATGCAGATACACAGTGTGGACTGGTGCGGAGCGGCGCACCACAGCACCCAGGAGGCCGGCGATGAAACTAAAGGTAAACATATGTTATATTATATGCTCACCTTACCTTCCATTTCATCGCAAGCCTCCTGGGTCTTGTAGTTCACCGCGAGGACGTCACGATGTACCCGGGAACTACAAGAACCATGAGACCGGCGGTGGAACGGAAGGTAAGGTGAGCACAATACTGTATGTGCGTGGGTGCGTGTTTGTGCGTACATGTGTGTGTTAGGCTACTTTCACACATCCGGTATTTGCTCTGCGGCACAATACGGCACTCTGCAGAAAAACCGCAACCGGTTTTTTTGCCGCCAGTTGCGGGTTTTTTTCATACTTACATTAGTGCCGTATTGTGCCGCATGGGCTTGCGGTCGGTTCAGTTTTTGCCGCATGCGGCAGATTTAGCTGATGCCGCGGCCGGATGAAATGTTGCCTGCAACATTTTTTGCTCCGGCAAAAAAACCGCATCGCGCCGCATCCGGCCGCTTCGGCGCATTTTTCATTGCATGCCTATGGACGCCGGATGCGGCGCGATGCGGAAAAAAACGCATCCGGCTGCCACATGCGGTTTCTTCCACTGCGCATGCTCAGTAGCATGCCGCAACCGGAAAAAAACGGACGGGCCGCATGTAAAAACTTATGCAAAGGATGCGGTGTTTTCCCCGCATCCGTTGCATAGCTTGCACAGCCGGATTGAGCCGCAGTGCTCAAACCGGATGTGTGAAAGTAGCCTTTGTGTGGACTGCAAGTGCGGGTCAGAGTGTGGTGGATGGACGAAACCGGAAGTGTGAGCGGTGACTATTTCACTCGTACAGCAAAGCTTTCTCGTAAAGCGGGTTACAAATTTACAGAAAGCTTTGCTTGTTAAGTGAAATTCTCGTTAAGTGGGTTACCCGTTATGCGAGGTACCACTGTATGTATGTATGTATATTATATGACATATATTATATCAGTGGCTGGTATAGTGTAGTGGCTAAGTGTGTGTATATGTATGTATGTATATGTATATGTATATGTATATATATGTATATGTGTATATATATGTATATGTATGTATATGTATATGTATATGTGTATATATATATATATATATATATATATATATATATATATATATATATATATATATATATATATATATATATATATATATAATGTGTGTGTGTATATGTATATGTATATATATGTATTGCCATGTACCTTGGGAAAAAGCCTCCTAACACTATAATGCCTACCTCAATAAACATGAGTGTCACGAGCAGAGAGTCATGCCAGCTCGGATGTTGCTCAGATTAACAAGGTCCGCGTCAGATGTTGAGGAACCAGGACAACCTGATGATAAATGGGCTACTGGAACAAACCATAAATGGACAAGGCACGAGAACCTGGATCTCATAAATTGCTACTACAACAGCAGACCAAATGAGAGGGGATACATAAAGCGTATGAGGAAACTATGGATGGATACAAGACCTGAATGTCCATTGACTGAGAAACAACTAGTTACCCAACGCTTAAATATCATAGAGAAAGCTATTATCACAATTTGAGATGGATCAACTGCACTGCATATCCACACCACAGGAAGACCTGGAAGAACAACATGTGCAGCCCACGTAAAATCCTGATCCAATCCTGCAACTAGAGGGTACAACAGCTGATCTGAAACAGAAAATCATAGAGAAACTAAATACCATGAACCCCAGAGACCGATTTGCCAAGGCTCAGCAGAAATTCCAGAAAGTATGCTAGAAGATGCCAATAGAGCACTTGCATCAATACCTACCACCATCATAACACAAACTAATAAACTGATCTGTGCCACAGCCTCAGTAATCCTGGAAATGCTTGGCTATACCAACAAGAACAACAGAAGCACGTGCCCACCATGGAAAAGACTGGAGGCAAAAATCAAGGCGACACGAAAAGAAGTCAGCCAACTAACAGAAGCACAGAAGGGTGTAAAGATCAAGAATAAGACCAAGCTGAACAAGTACAGAGGCCTGACTCCATCTAAAGCCCTAGAGACTGCAAAACAAAGGCTTACAGCACAGGCTGCAAGACTAGGGAGATACACTAGAGAAGCTGAGGCCAAGAGGATAAATGCCCTGTTCTCCAAAGAACCATCCAAGGTGTATCCCAGCTGCAGAGTAACAGCACAGTAGCAGCAATTCCACTGGTAGCAGAGACTGAACAATACTGGAGGGGCGTTTTTTTTTTTTTTCCCTTCTCCCATAACACCGGTGCAAAGTGGCTGCAAGATCTGAGAATAAAACACAATAACCACCCAGAACCAGAACCAGTCACCATCACAGAAGTAGACATCCAAGAGCGCGTCAAGAACATGAAGAGCTGGACAATACCTGGCCCAGACATGATCCACATATACTGGCTAAAGAAATTGACATCAGTCTATGAACGGCTGGCAAAACAGATGAACCAACTGCTAGAAGCCGGCCACCACCCAGCTTGGCTAACACAAGGAAGAACAGTGCTGATCATGAAGGACCCTTGTAAAGGAACAATTCCATCCAACTACCGCCCAATAACCTGCCTTACGACCTGGAAACCCCTGTCAGGCATCATAGCCACCAAGCTACAGAACCATATGAATCGTTACATAAATCCAGCACAGAAAGGCATTGGGAACACCAGAGGCTGTAAGTACCAGCTACTAGGTGATAGAGCAGTCACTCAAGATCCTGACAGACCAATCTCAGTACAGCCTGGATTGACTATAGGAAAGCCTATGACTCAATGCCACACACATGGATCTGTGAATGCTTGGCTCTCTACAATGTCAACAGGAAATTAAGAACCTTCCTCAGCAACTCAATGGGGCTATGGAGGACAACACTGGAAGTCAACTCAAGGCAACTAGCACAAGTGTCCATCAAATGTGGCATATACCAAGGTGATGCACTATCCCCATTGCTGTTCTGCATAGGCTTGAATCCCCTCAGTCAGATAATAGTCTGGCTATGGATACAAGTTCAAGAGTGGAAGCATCATCAGCTACCTGCTCTACATGGATGACATCAAGTTGTATGCAAAAAATGAATGAGACATCAGTTCACTGATCCACCTGACCAGGATATACAGCGAAGACATCGAGATGTCCTTCGGACTGGAGAAGTGTGGCCGGCTAGTCATAAAGAGAGGCAAGGTAGTAAAGACTGACGGAGTAGAACTACCGGCAGGGCACATAGCAGATGTACAAACCTGCTACAAGTACCTTGGCATCCTACAGGGATACGGTAACCATGATGAGGAGGCAAGGAAAGCGGCAACATCCAAATACCATCAAAGGGTAAGACAGGTCCTATAGAGCCAGCTCAATGGGAAGAATAAGATCCGCGCCATCAATACTTACGTTCTGCCAGTTATCAGATACCTTCTGGCAAAGTGTGCTGGCCAAAAGAAGAAATGGAAGCTGCAGATGTGAAGACCCGGAAGCTCCTCACAATGCATGGTGGTCTCCACACAAATTCAAACACCCAAAGATTGTATACCAGCAGAAAGGAGGGTGGTCGAGGCTTGATAGGTGTCCAAGCCACCATCATGGATGAAACAAGAAGTATCCAGGAATACATCAGAAAAATGGCACCAAAAGATGAGATGCTGAGGGAGAGCCTAAGACTGCAACGATAGTCTGGGAAGGAAGAACAAGAACATGAAGTGCCATGGCAAGACAAGCCGCTGCATGGGATGTACCATAGACAGATAATGGAGGTGGCTGACATGAAGAAATCCTACCAATGGCTGGAAACTAAAAAAGGGGGAGACAAAGGGCGCAATAGGGTCTTACCCGATATAACAAGTGGTGATAGGAAAGGAACAGTAACACTCACCTGATAGGGTTGTGCCAGTCACAACTCCTTCAAAAGCATGTGAGTGTCCGTGTGATTCAAGCAGCGGCACCGTATAACAATATAGAATGTTGATTAAATATAGAGAGGGAACCACGGGTATATGCCGCGCTTAAAAACCACTGAAGTTGAAATGATGTGAAAATTTCTTTTATTTACAGCATTCCTACGCGTTTCAGAGACAAAGGTCTTTGTCTCTGAAACGCGTAGGAATGCTGTAAATAAAAGAGAAATTTTCACATCATTTCAACTTCAGTGGTTTTTAAGCGCGGCATATACCCATGGTTCCCTCTCTATATTTAATCACCAATGGCTGGAGAAAGCTGGACTCCAGGACAGCACAGAGGCACTAATCATAGCAGCACAAGAGCAGGCGCTAAGTACCAGATCCATATAAGCAGGGATCTACCACACAAGACAAGACCCAAGGTGTAGACTATGTAAAGAAACCACGGAAACAATCCAACATATAGTGGCAGGATGCAAAATGCAAGCAGGAACAGCGTACACCGAACGCCACAACCAAGTAGCAGGAATTGTATACAGGAATATCTGTTCAGCGTATGGGCTAAGTCCCCCGTACGTCCAGGTGGGAGACCCCATAAAAAATGGTGAAGTAAAGGGCTAAAATGCTGTGGGACTTTAAGATCAAGACTGATAAGCAAGTGGTAGCTAACCAACCAGATATCGTGGTAGTAATAGACAAGGATAAGAAGACAGCAATGATAATAGATGTGGCAGTGCCTAATGACTGTAACATCAGAAAGAAGGAATATGAGAAGCTGGAGAAATAGCAGGGCCTTAAAGAACTGGAGAAGATGTGGAAGGTGAAGGTAAGGGATTCCAGTGGTGATAGGAGCACTTGGAGCAGTGACCCCTAAGTTTGAAAAATGGCTGTAACAGATTCCGGGAGCAACATCTGAGCTCTGTCCTGCGCAGAACCCTCAAACTCCCAGGCCTCTGGTAGAGGACCCGAGAATGAGGAAGGACAAATAACCACCCACAGGGGGTGAGAAGGTTGTGTGTGTGTGTGTGTATGTGTGTATATGTGTGTGTGTGTGTGTGTATGTGTGTGTATATATTATAATATTGCTTCAAAAGAAGGATGGCGTTTAGTATGTGGGCTTCTGTGGTTTCTGTGCCACGGCTGCCTTGGTGGCAGCTAGGATTTTCATATCGATATTCTGCATCACCGATGTAGCCAATCACTAATATCAGTGGCTTATGCCATCTACGTTGGTGCACTTTTTACGAAAATGTAAAAATTGTAAAATACCTTTTTAATGTCACAGGTTCAGTATATAATCCAAAATCGCCTTTAGTGGCATCCTGTGGCCAACTCGCGTCAATGTGCATATACTGTGACAGCTATAGAGGGGGGTGGCGTTTTATGACAAATATTTAATTCCACCAAAGTTCTTATCATACTGAACCTGTCACTATAGATAATTGTGAACCTGTTAATGTCCTGGTCAACAGGCTGTTGTCTGTTTGGGGACCTAATTCTTCTTCATGATGGACTTTCTTTGTAAATTCTATTACAATATAGGAATTACTATTTTGTCTGGTAAACAGGACATCTGAGAATAAATGTAAGTTCTATGTATTAGAGTAGATAGATCTTAATAGGCCGTAATCTGAGCTTCAGAAGACTATGAATGAAACTCTTAGGCCCTGTGCCCACTTGCCGTTTTTTGCCACGGATTTGCTGCATGTTTCGCTGCAGAAAATGTTCATAACATCTCTGCAGTGAATCACCAGCAAATCTTATGGGAAAAAAAAATCCTGTGCGCACTATGCGGATTTTGACAGCTGCATGTTTTGCTGTGGGATTCCCGCAGCAAAAACAATTGCATGTCACTTCTTTTCCGCAGTTCCCTGCGGTTTCGAGGGCTGACAGATCAATCACCAGCTGACTCTGGGTCGGCGGAGGATTGATCCCCGGTATCTGGCCAGATGCTGCTACCCATATAAAGTTTATGGGGAACAGAATCTGCCCCAAAGGGGTAGGAGCAAGCGCTTCATACTCACCGATGACCGGGCAGCTGTCACACTGCTCCCGCGGCGGCTCTTCCAGAGCCGGCTCATTATTCAATCTCGTATTCACTCCTTCCCTGCTCACTGGTGGCTGTGATTGGTTGCAGGCAGACACACCCCCACGCTGAGTGACAGCTGTCTCAATGCAACCAATCACAGCCGCCAGTGGGCGGGTCTATAACGTACAGTAAAATAAATAATTAAAAAAACAGTGCGATATTTATTTTTTATTTTTTTTTTTTTTTTTTACCTCAGGTGTGGAAATCTTTAAGAGCCTGCAGAATTTTCTTAAGAAAACTCCATTTTCTATTGCGCACAGGGCCTTATAGATGCCGATGGTAGAAGTTAGTCCCTCCATGCCATGTTCTTCTCAGCCTTCTCTAGATCTTTCGATACATGGACCTGTCAGAATTAATCACTGTTGTTGTCCATATATGAAGTTTGGATATTATAACTGTTTCCTTGAGACTTGAGGTTTACTTTTAAGAATTCTTTGAGCTGGTGACCATGTAGAAGCACCCTGACTAATGAGATTATTGCTGACGGTGTTGCATAACCATTCAGTTTGTTTTAGTTACCGCTTATTGTACCTGCAGCCGTTTGCTACAATGAGCTGTAGACTCCTGCTTGTTTTCTCAGAGAGGTCAAAATCGAAGAGCAGAAAATAAGATTTTCTTCATCTGTAAAGCCGAGAGGGTTTGATTGAAAGAAATAGGAGAAGTCAGTTTTAATCCTCTATGCGGGCAATTAGCTAAGAAAACAATTACCTCTACATTCCTGTAGTGTACCGCGAGCCGCACTTGTGCTCACACTGTACAAATCTCTGGATTAACTGACAAGTGAACTCGTTATACACTTGATGGCCTTGTGATATTTTGCATTTCTCTAATGTACTTGATGTTTTCTACTCCTTGGGAGAAGTGACCTGTAAAGTTCAGTTTTTTGAGGACATGAGGGCTATCTTTGTGCCAGCAGATGGATTTACTAGGGAAACTCTAGTCTGGAGCCATTCAAATTACATTAAAAGGAGTGGTACATGTTAATCCTTCTTGTAGTGTAATCTGCCAAAAAATTAACACATCTTGACCTTGATTTGAGGTCAGTTGGCTCTTGGGATTGCTATCTTCTGTGATGGGACTCTAAAGCTGGGGTCACACTAAACGACAGCGATAACGACGTCGCTGTTACGTCACAATTTTCTGTGACGTAGGAGCGACTTTGTAAGTCGATGTTATGATCGCTGCTTAGCTGTCAAACACAGCAGCCGAAGCAGCGATCATAACGACACGTGTCGCTGTGCTGCAACATGTGCAGAGAGCAGGGAGCCGTGCACACTGCTTAGCGCTGGCTCCTTGCTCTCCTAGCTACAGTACACATCGGGTTAATTACACGATGTGTACTGCAGCTACACGTGCAGGGAGCCGCGCACACTGCTTAGCGCTGGCTCCTTGCTCTCCTAGCTACAGTACACATCGGGTTAATTACACGATGTGTACTGCAGCTACATGTGCACAGAGCAGGAGCCGGCGCTGGCAGCGTGAGAGCGGCGGAGCCTGGTAACGAAGGTAAATATCGGGTAACCACCTTGGTTACCCGATGTTTACCTTGGTTACAGCTTACCGCAGCTGCCAGATACCGGCTCCTGCTCCCTGCTCGCTTCAATTCGTCGCTCTCTCGCTGTCACACACAGCGATCTGTGCGTCACAGCGGGAGAGCGACGACCAAAAAATAAAGCTGGACATTCAGCAACGACCGGCGACCTCACAGCAGGGGCCAGCTCGTTGCTGGATGTCACACACAGCGACAGCGACGGGACGTCGCTGCAACGTCACAGAAAATGGTGACGTAGCAGCGACGTCGTTGTCGCTGTGTGTGACACCACCTTAACACGACGTTGGGTTACAAACATGGCACAGCAAATTTTATTCTTATGTAGCAAAATGACATCCCAGTGCAAATTAAGTGCTGGGACATATGGCCACGAGCTATACCCTTTAGAGCTCCATATGTTATGTTATTGGGCTCTGAGCCTACTGCCCAGCACCTCCTTAACATGATCAATTTTTATTTTAGCATGGAATATGTCTCAGAAGTGCTGGTCATTATTCTAATCACTCCAATAGAGCTTAAGAGTCTGTTCCTCAGACAGGAAGCTTTATTAGAAGTTGTCCACTACTTTTACATTGATTGCTTATCCTTAGGCCAGGGTCCTATAGCCCACATCTCCGCCGGTCAGCTCTTCTTGGTGCCGGCCGTAGCAGGCGCTGGAAATGCTCAATTCTTGAGGTGCTCAGTCTTCTGATCAGGGCTGGAGTCTGATACTGCACATCCACCTACTGCTGATTTGAATAGGAGGTGGATGTGCTGGGTGTATTCGGACGCAGCCATCAGTTCGCTGTCTAGCTCCGGAACTGAGTATTTCTGCCTGTTAGCTGCCAGCACCGAAAACAGCTCATGCACAGGGTGTCGGACCCTGGCGGGTCAGACATTGTCTATCCTTGGGATAGGCCATCAATCAATGTAAAAGTAGTAAACAACCTCTCTTTAAAGGTTTACACCAGGGATATTCAAACTCAAACAAAGTGCAAAATGATAAAATTGAACTAAGTCACCTAGTCCCCCACATAGTCTTCCATAGAGAAAAAAGGGGCCCCACATAGCCCTCTATACAGGATAATGGGCCCCACATAGCTCTCCATACAGGGTAATGGGCCCCACATAGCCCTCTATACCAGAGGTTCCCAACTCCAGTCCTCAAGGCACACCAACAGTGCATGTTTTCAGGATTTCCTTAGTATTGCACAGGTGATCATTTAATCACCTGCAAAGGTGCTGAATCCAACACCCATGCAATGCTAAAGAAATCCTGAAAACATGCACTGTTGGTGTGCCTTGAGGACTGGAGTTGGGAACCTCTGCTCTATACAGGATAATGGGCCCCCAGTAGCCCTCCAATGCGGAATAATGGGCCCCACATAGCCCTCCAATGCGGAATAATGGGCCCCACATAGCCCTCCAATGCGGAATAATGGGCCCCACATAGCCCTCCATACAGTATTATGGATCCCTCATTAATAAGTGGTCGCCTCTCTTCTTTCAGGATGCTAATACAGTTGAAAGTGCAATGCTGGGTCCGGGTGGCGGGGTAGCGGTGGGCGGCGCAGGTACTCTGTATCGCTGGCCAAATAAAATCAGCAGGTGGGCCGGAGTGTGCTGTGGTTTCCACGGTATTTAAGGCAGCTCACTCAGGTATCTCTTGGTTCAGGTTCATTAGGCCCATCCCCCCACTCTACAATCAGCTTTTCTTCGTTTCCTCAAACACCACAGCACTAGAAAAGACTTCTTTTAACACAGTACATCCAAACGCCATAGATGTCAGAACATTAAGTCCTCTCATGGGTTCACTTCAATAACCCTTATAGGGAATGTGTGATCAGAAAATGAACTATTGTTAACATTGCCCAAAAAAAATAATTTCATTTCACTGGCCTCTGAGATCTCCTATGCTCTACAGAAGAGTTTTCAGAAGTCTCAATATCCTCACAGTCTGGGTTACATTGCCTCTTTACATGATATCACAGATTCCCCCCCCCCCCCCCCCTTTCATTATCAGCTTTGCAATATATTTAACTTAAAGACCTGACTTAAACAATAGGTCATTTTCTGATACATTCTCGTTAAGCTTTAGGCCTGTGGTAATATTGAAAACCATTTTCCATTCATTGTTTTTGTAGGGGCTTTTATATAGAAACAATAGTTTCTATATAAAAGGTTGAGAACCTTGAATTCTTCTTCAAGCTGCTCGTTCAATTGTTCTTTGTTGTATATATTCATCTATCTTAGATCGTCTTCCAAGAATGTGGTTTTACTTCCATTATCTGGAGGAATGTGCGGTTTTTCTCTTGCAGGGATGAGCATGGTACAGTCTCATGACAAGGGCACCGTTTATACCCACGGTTAGATGTGGGAGTGTTGTGTCTGAATATCTTTGAAAGTGTAATGTGTTTGTTTATAATTGCACATTGTAGTCCCCATATAACTGTGTGGTGCTTGCTCCTTCTGAGTTTTTGTATAAGAATTGCAGGTGACCTAAGCCGTTCATTACTGTGCACACTACCACTGTACCTTGCACCACTCTCCAGGTTGATTCATCAGTTTTTGCCAAAAGTTTATCTTAACGCAACTTGGAGTTGCGCAGAAAATTGTGACTTTTTGGTGTTCCTTTTTGAAAATTGTGCAGAGCTTTGCGGGAAAAGGTTGTGACGACATGGACTCTCATGGCTTAAAGTTCCTTAACATTCAGCCAGACGTATTGTTCTTTTGTGTATTACCTCATGTTTGCTTAGCTATTGTTTCTCCAGACCCTTCCAGTAATCATTGTAATGTAGTTGTGTATTGCTAATGTGATTACCTTAGTAGCCATTGTCTAGTCGGTGACTTGCAGACTCCATGTAGATATCCTCAGTGACCCTACCCACATCATTTAAATGAACATTAGCCATGCAGCTTGAAATTCATCCAATGGGAGAAGCAATCTTGTCCAACCAATCCGATGAGGACGCAGTGTATCCAAGTGGAAGGCTGTGGCTATAAAAGGGATTTTTTTTAAGTCACCAGGTTGTGGTTGATGTGCATGATCCAGTCTAAGCTCCTAGGAGCTGGCTAGACTATCAGGATACCTTGTGGCTTCAATCTAGGGACTTCGGTTCCGATTGGAGACCATATCCACAGTCTAGGGATTTCGACTCCAGCTGCCAGGATTATATCATCATAACAGAGAGAGTACTTAGGGAGGAAACCCAGGTTGGGACAAATCGGTCACCTGGTACAGAATTTGCAGACCTCACACAGCTTCCTAAATCTGGCGTTATTCCAGCCACGGTGGGTGCCCGCGGAAAGCGGGGTGCTGCTGGATTTGAGTAATTAGCCTTGGAACATCTGAGGCATGGACATTCTAAATCCCTGGTGAGCCAGCGGAAGGGTGAGACTGTTGCCTGTTACATTTGTGTGTTTTGCTGGTTATGTGTTATGTGCCGTTAATATTTCGGGGATCCAATAAAGTCTAATTATTGTGGTTCCCTCACCCTGTGTTGTCTGAGTAGTGTTCCGCCCACTGTTAATGAGGTCGTGCGTTCAGTTGGGATGAGCCCTGGGCCACGCTGTCTTTCTAAAGGCGGCTGGGCCAGAGGACGAGAGCACCCACTGAGCCCCGCGTCTCCACAAAGGTCGTGGCCAATCGTGTCCAAACATTATTCATCAGAATGTACGCTAGAAAAGTGTCGAAAATTACGACAAATTACTCAAGCCTCTGGAGTACATTTCTGGTGGTAGTGCATGACAGCCGAAAGATGCGCCAAATACATTTAGGTGCATGTCATTTAAAGGGGTATTCTCGAGTTTCAAAGTTATCTCCTATCCACAGGATTAACTTTCTGATCCCTGGTGGTCTGAATGCCATGGCCCCCAATGATTCTAAGAAAAAGGGCCCAGCTGAAAGTTGTGGAGGTGGATCATTCTACTAGGAGCACCGCAAATCATCCCAGCAGTGCACTCCTACCATCTCCAGTGTTCCATTATTGAATGGAGCAGTAATGTGTAGGATCGACCTCTGCTCCAGTTCCTAGGATCCTTGTAGGCCACGGTGGTTGGATCCTATGGATAGGGGATGACTTAAACTTGAGCACCCCTTGCATGAACTTGCCACATCTTACTCCAGTACAAACCACAGCCTTGATGAATCTGAGCCCATGTATTTCATACAAAAATAGCTCACATGTAGCTCGTCTAAGGCTATGTGCGCACTAGAAAAGTGATTTTTTTTTTTTTTTTTTTTTTTTTTTTTTTTTTTTTTTGTTCGCAAGAAAATTTCTTGAGAAACTTCTGAGAGTTGAAGATTACCGCACCTGCGGTAAAAAAATGCACCAAAACCGAGGGAAAAACGCATGCGTTTTTGCCGTGATTTTGCCGAGTTTTTTCCACAGGTTGGTCCCTGCGGTTTTTTTATGCTGAACTGCAATAAAATATAGATAATAGATTATCAATAGACAGATAATGGATAGAGGGAAAGATGAATAGATAGATGAGAAAGACCTATATAATGTCCCACCCCCCTGCATATTCTAAGCTGGCACCCTTTAGTGACTTTCATGTGGCACTAAAGGGTGCCTAGCCTTGTATTTAGCCAAAAAATAAATTTTAAAAAAATGACGAGGTCCCTCCATCTTTTGTAGCCAGCTTGGGTAAAGCAGACGGCTGCAGCCTGCAGACCACAGCTGGCAGCTTCACCTTGGCTGGTAATCCAAAACAGAGGGCACCCCACGCTATTTTACATTAAATAAATAATTTAAAACAAAAAACGTGGAGTCCCCCCCCCCCCCCCCCATATTGGATCACCAGCCAAGGTAAAGCGGACAGCTGGGGTCTGATATTCTCAGACTAGGGAGGTCCACTGTTTTTGGACTCTCCCCAGCCTAAAAATAGCAGGCTGCAGCCGCCCCAGAAGTGGCGCATCCATTTGACGTGCCAATCCTGGCGCTTCGGCCCAACTCATCCCATTGCCCTGGTGCGGTGGCAAACTGGGTAATATATGGGGTTGATGCCAGATGTGTAATGTTACCTGGCATCAAGCTCTGGGGTTAGTGATGTCATGCGTCTATCAGATACCAGACATCACCAACCCAGTCAGTAAGAATTAAAAAATAGACCACAAAAAATAGTTTTATTTGAAAAACACTCCCCATATTCCCTCTTTCACCAATTTATTGACAAGAACAATCAAATCCGGGTCTGGCGTAATCCAATAAGGGGGGGGGTGTCCCACGACGATCCATACCATAGTCACTGTCCCAGTAAGTGAAGAACAGAAGATTCCCCATTGGCTGGGAGAGTAATGCAGTGACCTGAGCTAACCAATAGGTCAGCCCAGGTCACTGCAGGGGATGATTAGCGCTGCCATCAGGAAGTTAAATGAAATCATTGCCTGCTGTGATGATCTCCTGCAGTCCTGTCATCAGCGCTGTCACTGCCTTCTATGCCCGCCGCGTTCTCAGCAGTATCGCGAGAGCCCGTGACATCACAGCTAGTGACAGTCTTGGGCCGCGGGCATAGACGGCAGTGACAGCGGTGACGTCAGGAGGCAGAAGATCGTCACAGCAGGTAATGATCTAATCTCACCTCCTGACAGCAGCGCCCGTCCTCCCCGCGGCTGCACGCACTGCTGTGTGTCAGTGTCTGCCTGGGCTGCAGGGTGACAAGCTGCTGATACTGCGGGCAGACACTGACACACTGCTGTGCTGGCAGCGGCGGGGCTGGAGCTGGACACAGACTGCACGGGTACCTGGAGGTCACACGGAAGTGCTTCTGTGCGGCGTCCAGGGAGTGTGACGTCTGTGTTCACTCTGCTCCGCTTCCTTTTCTGTTATAATGACCTCACTTCCTGCAAAACCGCAGGCAGCGATGAACATTACCGCAGGTAAATCGCGGCTATACCGGGGGTATACCGCACATCATTTGCTACCTGCGGTATATCCCCGGTATTTCGCGATTATATTACAGTGAATGGAGTGAAATACCGGGTGTATACCACAGGTACCTGCGGTAAAGAAGTGACATGCACATTTTCTCAAGAAATTTTCTCAAGAAAATCTTCACAATTTTCTTGAGAAAAAAAATGCAGCGTGCGCACAGCTATTTTTTTTCCCATAGGTTTTGCTGGGAAATGTCTGCAGAAAGATTTCAAACATTTCTCAAGAAATTTCCGCAGCAAAACCGCGGGTAAATCCGCGGGTAAAAACGCCTAGTGCGCACAGGGCCTAAGGCACCTTTCATTAGTAAAAGGGATTGTCCCACTAGATGCATTCATCAGCTATTCACAAGTTATGGAGGTTACAGCGTCCCTTGTGTGAATAGAGCAATAGTGTACATGCTTTCACTTCTAACAAGTGACCCTTTATATTAGGACCCCCTAGTAATCATACATTTATGGTCTATCAAATAAGATTAGTGAGACCACCCCTTTAAAGGTAATCTGCCAGTAGGTTTTTGCTATGTAAGCTGAATCCAGCGTGCTGCAGTAGTTGACACAAAAATTCAGGGCTGCCTGTTTTATCTCAGTCCCGTTTTGTTAATTTGCTATGTATGGTTAAGCAGCAGGACAGTTATCATTGCTTGGACTACAAAGGCTCGCACATGGCAGTCTGAAATGCCCCCTGCTGTGATTGACACCTCCTTATGGATGTACAATCTCTACTGAGGGCCTGGTGTGGGCCCTCAGCTCTGTTACATGAATAAAGGTAAAAACTGTCAGAACGGCTGCACCCAGTAATCTAAGTGATACATTGTTGGATTCAGAATCTCCTTGCCTTCATTATGCTGCTCTCAGATGGAGCAAAAACCTGCTGACAGTTTCCCTTTTAAAGGTGGCTTTATAGGAGTCTGTGTATACAACTTGCCAATGTTTCACTATTATAATCATCTCAACTTCAAACGTCTGAAGAAATTCTATTGTAAAATCGTTTGATCCACTATTGCATGATTCGCTTCCTTCATGATCAAGAATCCTAGTCAAACCTTTGATTGGATTGCTAAATCTTACATATTCCATTTAACGCGACCTCTATGCCTCTTCACATGAAAAACTGTCATTGTCACTGGCGATAGACAAACGTCAGTCGTAATTTTTAATAGGCACACAGGTGCCACGAGGGTCAGGACGGTTTGTAAATGGTCACACTTGTAAAATGTCTATCACTCAGGTTAGTGTTACATTAGGTACTGAGATCTTTTGTCCGCAGCTTGACATTTTTAAAGTATTCACCTAGGCCCTTTACCCAAAGCACAGGCAATCAGGGAAGTGCTTTTGATTTGTTACTTTTATTTAAAAATGTCATATTTGTGTTAGGCTGCTTTCACAGTACGTTTTTTTAGCATGCGTCATGAACGTTTTTTTGCTGCAAAAGCGGATCCTGTTTTTGCAGAGAAAAACGCATGTGTTATTTTGCAGGATCCTGTCACTTGAAGTTTATGGGCGGGCATTGAAGTCATGTGATCGGGAGTGAGGGGAACTGAACGTGAGACTGGGAGCCGGCATCTGACAGCTGCGGAGGCTCGTAACCAAGGTAAACATCGGGTAACTTGCTTGGATACCCGATATTTACCTTGGTTACGAGCGTCTGCAGCTGCTAGGAGCCAGGCTCCCTGCACACGTAACCAAGGTAAACATCGGGTATCCAAGCAAGTTACCCGATGTTTACCTTTGGTTACGAGCCTCCGCAGCTCTCAGGCAGGGGAGCGAGGGAGGGGGAGAGAGGGACTGATCACGCGAGGCTGGTTTCTGGGCATGCTCAGTAGAGCAAGCAGGATCCTGTCTATCAACATGCCAGTGTTCACATACGTTTGCGTGCAGTATAGTCTGGATCCAGCAATTTGCAGTATTTGGACGCAGCTCAAAAACGCTACAAGTAGCGTTTTTGAAAAAAGTTTTAAAACTGCAAGTCGCTGGATCCTCACTATAACGCACGCAAACGCAGGTGAACGCATGTTGACGCGAGTCCATTGCAAATGCATTGAAATGAAAACGCATTTGCACTGGATCCGTTTTTGCGTTAAAAAAATGTTCAGGACGCATGTTAAAAAAACGTAGTGTGAAAGCAGCTTAACCTGATGATTTAATCTTTGAAATATGCTTAAATGTGAACTGTACTAGAAGCAAACTTTACATCACTAGTCTAGAAAATTTAAAAGGCTCGAATATATATTTACAGAGATCTGCTTACTTCGCCACTTATAAGCCATTTTTTTTCTCCTCTCCTTCCTGAACTTACTGAGGGGGGGAAAAAACAAAGTGGCTTAATCCGTTTTTCTTAGTGAGTGTTCAGTCAGTCTTGTCTGGTGTCAGGTTACACAGAATACAAATTGCCTGTGTAGAGAAAAGGCGAGTAGGATCAGGGTGAGGAAACAGGCAGAGGGAGGCAAAAATCATTTTGAGCTTTCTAACAATTCCTTTACCTCACCCCAAACTGGATTCACATATACACGGCTCAGTACTGCTGTATACCGTAATTTCCTCCATTCTAATTGTGTGTTCTATACATTTGAATAAAGAGCAGGAAGGCTATCTGCTGTGCTGTGTAGGGGGACTCAATGACCGTCTCCACTTACTAACCCCAAGTCAACTGCAAATTGAGTGAGTTTGTGCAAAATGGATATATTGTTCTATGACTTGTATCTTCCCTTTTCACCAGATGATCATATTCCTTAATGGGTGCACACAGGATCGCTTACGCTGAAAAGTTGTGAAAGTAGAATAACCCTTTAATAGATAGCAAACAAGGTTGACATCTGTACAGGTGTTTAGATTGGTTTAGGTAAACTTGGTTGCCTATTAGAAGCAGTGCCACTACTTACCATAGGAGCTGTCTGGTATAACCACACTTCTGTCCCATTCAAGTAAATAATGTGGAGCTATAGTAGTAGAAACCTCTTGTTTAGAGAAGTTAAGAGATTTCTAAAAAAAATAGTGACAAAAAAAAATTCTTCTTTTTTTTTTTTTGTTTTAATTCTCAAACAAGGTACAATATACCATTGAAGTTGTATTTCTTTAATGTTGGTGTTTTATACGTTTTATGAATGATTTGTCATAGCACAAAATGTAAAAAAAATATATATTTTGTCTTTTCGCAGCAGTTTTCTACAAAAATAACCACCCCAAGCAAGAATTTACCTAAGGAGCTGTTGTCATGTCTTAAAAGTACAACTGCCCAAGTCACCACAGCCAAAGCAAGACTCCATTCTGCTGAACTAAGACGAGGAAGTCTAACGAGAAATGTGGTGAGAGTGTCCTCTCCTCCTCGGGGAAACCAGCAGTCAACTGGCGGAAAGATCCTCGGTGAGTTTTGGCTATGACATTATTCCTTTAGCGATTTGCAGTGGTGAACTAAATAGTTGTCAGCCCAAAATAACGGATTAAACCCTGCAGAGATGTCCTGTGCACCCTTGGTGTGGCTGAGAAATTCACCACAGCCAAAGCTTGCTTGTTCTTCCTTTTTTTTTTTTTTTTTTTTTTCTTTTTCTCCCCCCCCCCCCTTTCTTTTTTGTTTGAGTGACCAATATGGCATTTACCAGAATCTGAGAAAGGCAGAGAGGGAAAGCAAGTAGATGGGGAGGTGCAGTCAACTGCTCTGCCCCGCCAAGGCTGCACTGAAAGCCAGTGTTGGGTTTGACCAGTCATTTTGTGCTGACACTCAATTTAAAGATGTGAAGCTCCTTGTTGTCGCCTCTACAGTGTGAGGGTTCCTTGGTGTAATCTTCTGATGCATACATTTACTGGATGCCACTAAATTACTCATAAGCTCATAACTTGTGTTGAATAGATGCATGTGACTAATGTTGGACAGTGGTGTCCATCTCTGATAGACTCGTATTATGATAAAAACCCAAGCCTTTACTGCAAAATATCCAATTATCTTTTTTTTTTTTTTTTTTTTTTTTTTTTTAATATACTGGATGCCTGTGTCTGACAGCTGCCTTTTTGTCTGTTTATCATCACCAGGAATTATGGAGAAGTCATAAATACTTGGGTTGTCAGACAAACATGTCAGTTCCTGAGATAGATTCATGTTGTTTGAATGTAATTTAGATAAAAGTATCTACTCATTCTCCCAAAAAATCTATAATTCAAAAATTCACAGAAAAAGGCAGTCGTGTTCTCTTCCATCACAAAGACACAATATTCATGCACTGCAGGATGCAGCAGGTCCCCATTATAAAAACGAAGGCAGAACAGGAACAAAGTGCTACTCACGTTTACCGTTAATGGAGAGAGTGATTGCCTGGTACCCTGTTTTTCAAAAAATAGGCCCTCCCCCCAAAATAAGCCCTAGCTTGATTTGTAGGGATTTTTAGAATAGGCTTTAAATATAAACCCTACTCCAAAAATAAGACCTAGTTGGTCAGCGCCTCCAGCACTAGGTTGTCATGTGACGCTAAGTTATGTCATTAACATCATGGAGACATGACCTAACCCTGGAGGCACTGGAATACCGTAGGTATAATAGAACTCCAAAATTGTCCTGCTGTTATCTCCCATTATGGCGGGGTAAAATCTGCTCACCCTCTCTAGAGTCCCACCTCCTGAGTGTTGTCACCTGGTTCCTGCCTACTGGCCGCTACTGCACGGTGATGTTTGCTTGGTTGCTTCTCCTGAGTCCTGCCTCCTGGGTCCCTCCTAGTCGCTACTGTACTATGGTGTGGGCTTGGCTGCTGCTCCAGTGTCCCACCTCCTGACTTCAGAGTGCTGCTGCTTGGATCCTGCCTGCCAGCCCTGCTCGCTCCCACAGAAGCAGCCACGTGTGACGTTACAACCACCGTTCCAAAGTCCCACTCCAGGCTCCCGCCTTCTGCCCCATCCCGGCCGCATAGAGAAGAGTGCCACCGCCACAGGAAGTGTTACCATAAGAGACGCCGACACTGCACCAGCAATTGTGAATGTAACTTAGGTTTAAAGTTACTATCCCTAAAGCTGGCAATACACCAGCAAGGTAAATTGAAGCATAAATGTGTGATTTGTTGTTCATGGGGAAAAAAATAAGCCCTTCCCCAAAAATAATCCCTAGTCTTTTATTTTCCCAAAAAAAAAAAGTTTTTATTTTTTAATTTTTTTTTTGGGGAGGGAGCAACACTGTTTTACAAATTCACACAGATACAGAGAAAACTTGTATAAGGCGTCATTCACAAGGATACGTGCAGTGTTTGGTTTACAGTCTATTAGTGAGGCCCATAGTAATATGAATACCAATTCCCCAATGCATCACTAAATGCCTGGCTGCACCCTACAAAAGATGAGAAAAGCTGTTAAAATACAAGGTATTAATATTTTGCCCAAAATATGCATGCCTGCAACCCACGTTAAGGGTCCTCATTGATTTTCAAGTCTCTTCACTATTATTCAGCGCAACAGACTGAAAAGGAGACATAATTCAAAATACATGCCCGAAAAAAGGCAGCCATATTTATCCACACCATGTTACTAATGCACTGCAAGATGCAGCAGATCCCCATGATAAATTCGGGATCCCCATGATAAATTCGGTGGTGGCAAAAGTGCTAAATACTGATGAAACCTCACACACCGACCATTCATGTAGGGCGCGGTTGCTGAGTATTATAAATGTACAGTAGTGATGAGGCTTGTATAGGGAAACGGTCAGTCTGTACACCAGACACTGGGAACATATGTATCAGTGACTGCTTATACAGTGTCTTAATATTGTGTCCTGGGCTTCAAGGAAATCTAATATATTATTTTTTTTTATTAATAATAATTTAATACAATAATAAAAATATAATAAAAATAATGTATGTGTATAGGGTTTTATATAATATGTATAATGTATTATAAGAGCGTCAGGTGTAAAATGGCAGGGATAGAACAGATGAGTGATTTATGTTGTTTTTTTTGTTTTTTTTTTTATTCTAAACAATTTCCAGCTTTTACTGTAACTTCTGAAAATGTTAGCTAACCCCTTTAATGGTTTTTCCTGTTGCATTATTCGCTTTGCTTTCTCCATTATGTTTGGGTTAGCCCTGTAGTGTCTTGGGATATTACATGAAGAGACATGTCGATGAATGATAGAACAACATTTTTATATGTGTGATTATTTAGGTTGATCTAGGGAGAGGTGCCAGACAGATGCCTCAGAGGTTGGCGTTTTTAAATATTCGCAATGGGTGTTTATCGCTTATGTAACTAGAATAGTTGAGGCTTGCTCTTCTCTACCACGGCATGTCATACTGGAATTGTATGAAACCGAATTGTCTGACACTGGCTAAAAATTTAGTTCAAGGAAATCTGTCACCAGGTTTCCCCCATTTAAAATACGGCCACCACCATTAAGGCCTCTTTTACAGCATTCTAGAAATGTACAGGTGCATCTCAAAAAATTAGGAATATCATCAAAAAGTTAACTTTAGCAATTCAATACAAAAAAGGAAACTCATATTAGTCATTACACACAGGGATCTATTTCAAGTGTTTAGTTATGGTAATGTTGATGATTATGGCTTACAACCAATGACAACCCAAAAGTTATCTCAGAAAACTAAAATATTATATAAAGCGGGCTTTACACGCTACGATCGATCTAACTAGATGTCGGCGGGGTCACGTCGTAAGTGACACACATCCGGCATCGTTAGTTATATCGTAGCGTGTGACCGCAATGAACGAGCAGAAATACTCACCTTCTCGTTCATCGTTGACACGTCACTCATTTTTCTAAAAATTGAACGTCCTGTTGTTAATCGTTCCCGGGGCAGCACACGTCGCTCCGTGTGACACCCCAGGAACGATGAACACAGCTTACCTGCATCCCGCCGGCAATGAGGAAGGAAGAAGGTGGGTGGATGTTTGTCCCGCTCATCTCCGCCCCTCCGCTTCTATTGGCCGGCCGCTGTGTGACTTCGCTGTGACGCCGAACGTCCCACCCCCTTCAGAAAGTGGATGTTCTCCGCCCACAGCGAGGTCGTTTGGAAGGTAAATACGTATGACGGGGGGGTTACAGCATTGTGCGACACAGGCAAGAAATTGCCCGTGCCGCACAAACGATAAAGGTGTATGATCGCACAACCAATTAAAGCGTGTAAAGCAGGCTTAAGACAAACTGAAAAAAATGATTTTAAACTCACAAATGTTGGCGCCTACTGAAAAGTCTGTACAGTAAATGCCTTAACACTTTGTCGTGGCTACTTTTGCATGAATTACTGCATCAATGCAGCGTGGCATGGAGGCGATCAGCCTGCGGCACTGCTGAGGTGTTATGGAAGCCCAGGTTGCTTTGATAGAAGCCTTCGGCTCGTCTGCATGGTTCGGTCTGGTGTCTCTCATCTTCCTCTTGACAATACCTCATAGATTCTCTGTGGGGTTTAGGTCAGGTGAGTTTGCTGGCCAATCAAGTACTGTGACACTGTGGTTATTAAACAGGTATTGGTACTTTTGGCAGTGTGGAAAGGTGCCAAGCCCTGCTGGAAAATTAAATTTCCATCTCCAAAAAGCTTGTCGGTAGAGGGAAGCATGAAGTGCTCTAACATTTTGTGGTAGACGGCAGTGCAGACTTGTCTTTTTATAAAACACAGTGGACCTACACCAGCAGATGACATGGCTCCCCAAACCATCACGGATTGTGGAAACTTCACACTAGACCTCAAGCAGCTTGGATTGTGGCCTCTCCACTCTTCCTCCAGACTCTGGGACCGCGATTTCCAAATGAAATGCAACATTTATTTTCATCTGAAAACAACACCTTGGACACTGAGCAACAGTCTAGTTCTTTTTCTTCTTGACCCAGGTAAGATGCTTCTGGCATTGTCTATTGGTCATGAGTGGCTTGACACAAGGAATGTGACAGTTGTAGCCCATGTCCTGGATATGTCTAATTGTGGTGGCTTTTGAAGCACTGACTCCAGCAGCAGTCCACTCCTTGTGAATCTTCCCCAAATTTTTGAATGGCCTTTTCTTAACAATCCTAACAAGGCTCCAGTTATCCCGGTTGCTTGTGCACCTTTTTCTACTACACTTTTTCCTTTCACTCAACTTTCCATTAATATGCTTGGATACAGCACTCTGTGAACAGCCAGCTTCTTTAGCAATGACCTTTTGTGGCTTACCCTCCTTGTGGAGTGTGTCAATTACTGCCTTCTGGACATCTGTCAAGTCAGCAGTCTTCCCCATGATTATGTAGCCTACGAAACCAGACTAAGGACTTTTAATTGCTTAGGAAGCCTTTGCAGGTGTTTTGTGGTAATTATTCTAATTTTCTGAGATGACTTTTGGGTTTTCATTGGCTGTAAGCCATAATCCTCAACATTAACAGAAATAAACATCTGACATCTCTCTGTAATAAGTTTATCTAATGTGTTTCCCTTTTTGTATTGAATTACTTAAATAAATAAACTTTTTGATATTCTAATTTTTTGAGATGCACCTGTATATAAGATTATCTAAGCACAAGAACATTTTTCTTAAACACATCCAATTGGCAAACCTAATATGCCAAGATCTATTAATTAAAATGAACTTTAAAATGAACTTGTTTCTTGGGAAAAAAAACCCTTTAGGCTCTGTGCGCACTAGTGCGTTTTTCCCGCGGATTTACCCGCGGATTTGCCGCGGAAATTTCTTGAGAAATGTCTGCAATCTTTGTGCAGACATTTCCCAGCAAATTCTATGGTAAAAAAAAAAAGCTGTGCGCACTGGTGCGGATTTTTCTCAAGAAATTTCCTTGAAGAATTTCTCGAGAAACTTTCTTGAGAAAATGAACATGTCCATTATTTCCGCAGGTACCCTGCGGATTTCGGCAGTACAGCCTGCAAAAATCCGCAGGGAACCACCCACGGGAAAATCGCGGCTATTCCGCGGCTATTCCCCGGCTATTCCGCGGCAAATCCGCATGCGGATTTGGTGCGGATTTTTTCCGGAGGTCCGTAAATCTTTCACTCCCAGAAGTTTCTCAAGAAATTTTCTAATTTCTAGTGCGCACATAGCCTTAATGTTGGAGAATGTTGCTCCTATAATATTCTGCATATTTAGATTTTATCTTTTAAAATATTAAGTATTGTTTCTAGAAGAAAACAAGTAAAAGTCTGTTCTCTATGCAGTGTGGAGGTAGTGTCCACTTTTATTTGTAGGCCTCATTCAAGGGTCTCTAAACCACGTCCCAGTTTTCACAGATATAACTCGTACCCATTAAAGTCTAATGTGCTATTTGCAGGTTGATGTTTTTTTGTTTTTTCCTCTGTGAATAGTGTACACACAAAATCACAGAACAATGTCCACTTTTGATCAGTGATCTCAAGTCTAGTCTATACGTGAATATCACTGACCACACACTGTGTGCTCTATGATTAACATTGTAATGTATGGGAGAAACTTGTCAGCTAACATGCAAAATTTTGATACCCAACTCATTCCCCCTACTTGAAGTCCAACCCACAATAATAAGATTGGTAGAGCAGGCCGGAACTGGCATAAGAATTTATTTATTTTATTTATTTTTTTTTTTATAACAGTTGCACAATATGGCCTAAGCCACACGGCACAAAAATCGGTGCGAGTAGACTGCGATAAAACATCGCATTCCACTCGGACCAATTCTAGCCGGTGTGTCAGCGCACATGAGCGATTATTTTCTCAGCCCTAATCGGACCGAGAAAACAATCGCAGCATGCTGTGATTGTAAGCAGAGACTTTTCTCTCGCACCCTTTCAAGTGAATGGGGTCAGAGAAAAAGCGCACTGCACACGTGGTACACCGGTTTACCATGCGTGCAGAGCGAGAATCGCAATAGCCAGCTACAGAGGAGAGAGGGAGAGAAATCCCTCCCCTCCGCAGTGCTGGCCCGCCCCCCGCAGCTGAGGTCCGCTTGCACAGTCAGACCTCAGATGCAGGCACACTCGCATGACACTCTGCTCCTGCTGTGCTGCCAGCACGAGCAAAGTCTCATGCGAGCATTGCAGTAGTGTCCCGTGTGGCCCCAGCCTTTTTGATCTGTTTATTCTGGCAAATACTGTGTTATACAAATTTGGCCTAAATTTGGATCCTATCTAAATATGTAGTAGTAGCAATAGCACCATGCAGAAGTAGTACTGTAGTAGTAGTCCTAGCAGTAGCAAATACCTCCAAATAGAAATGTAGTATAGTTCTCCTGATAAGCTATGTTGCTTACCTCATGTACAGGGCATTAGTGGCTTAAGAATCCATGACTGACCACTAGCAACTAACGGTCACTGAGTGGTCGTAACCTTAGTTACCTAAGCTACTTTATTGCCCTGTAAGCAACATAACTAATCAGGAGAACTATACTACATTTGTAGTTGTATGTGTGGTCTAAGATTTATACCTACTAGATATTGGGATAGGACCTTGGTGATGGGGATATTCCGTTAAGTTTCCAGATTTCTTAACCAGTAGTTATCATGTATCAACATAGCATATTTTCAGTTCTGCATTCTCCTGCAAATAGCTCTTTGGGGATAACGTTCTCCGAGCTGATGGCTCTACATTAATATCGGAGTCTATCCTCCTAGCTACACAGGCTGTGTGATCTGTCCCTGCCTTGCTCTATGCTTTTCTCCCCATGTAGGCTTCGGTGCACACCGCAGCCTGTGTGATCTGCCCTAACAGAAGACTTCAATACATTCTTTGCCTCAGCAGGACAGCCAGCTATGTGAAGGGGTTAAGGCTCTGTAACTGCAAAATGATAGGGTTTTTTTCTTTTTTTCTTATTTTTTTTCAATTCTATTTAGGAAGCAAAGTTTCCCGTATCTTTTTACTGACATTAGAGTCTCTAAATTAAATTAGAAAAAAACATTATTTCCAGAATGTTTAACGTTGGATGTTGCTCATTTGAATTTGCCACCTTTTGTATCTTTGGTTAAAAATACATTGAAGTTGAGAAACCCTGCATAGATTCACAGCCTGAGCACTTGTGTAGATTTGGGCATAATAGCCCTCATTGAATCATTGAAATACATTTTCAACAGTCCTATACAGGATTATTTTAAGGGCGCTCTCCTTTCATACGGACATGAGATTCGATTTTAGGGACTGTGGTTTGTTTGTTCTGGTTTTTTTTTTGTTTTTTTACTCTGCATTGGAATATTTAACCCTGTTAAGAGCCGAATATTTGAAGGGATATTCCCATGTCCAAAAAACCCTATCCCAATATGTAGTAGATGTAGTTATAATAATATTGGCAAATGCCTCCAATTAGTAATGTAATAAAATTCTCTTGTTAAAGCAATGTGTCTTACCTCATGTGCAGGGCATTACAGCTTAGCTATCCATGGTTACGACCACTCATAGTGATGGTTGCTAGTGGTTGTAACCATGGAAATCCCAAGCTCCATGGTTACAACTTGCAATTGTCACTATTCTGTGGTTGAAACCATGGAAACATGGCTGCAATTCCCTGCACATGAGGTAAGTGACATGGCCAATCAGGAGAACTATACTGAATTTCTAAATGATGGTATTTGCGAATATTATTATTATTGTTATTATTCCCACTACATATTGGGATAGGATCTTGGAGATGGGAATACCTCTTTAAGGATACTTTACTGAATGTTATCTGCACTCCATTTACAAGGAGATGAATGCTGTTACTTATCCTTGTTCTCAGTCCATTTTTTCTTTTTTTTTTTGACCTGAACATTTGCATTTTTGCTGTAGTTTGGTTTTATGAGACAGCTGAGGTGCAACCCAATTGTATTATCACATCTGGTTTTGTGTAGGTCTCCGTTCAACATGGTCCTGCTCGTTATCCTATGAAAGACTGTGCCACCTGTATTGGGTCATAGCACTGATGTCTCATGTCTCCGATACGTTGGAGTCAGCAGTGGTCAGACAGATCAGATCTGAGCTCTCCTTTAGATATTGGAAAGAAAGGATTTTATGATAAAAGGATTGGAGTATAAATACATGGGCTGCTCCCAAGAACAAATCTATCTCTGACGCTAAGCTCCAGCTCCTCACACCTGCATATTGTGTACAGGAGAGCTGGAGCGTATTGATCTGTCAGAGCGCTGATTCAGGCCACCAATGTGAATTATTCATCATGGCTGGATGGTATCCAAAATACATAAAAAAAGAGAGTGAATCGGTTGGTCCATTTATGTGAAAAAAAAATTAAAAGCTCTCATATAGTTTGTGTGTGTGTGTGTGTGTGTGTATGTAAGTGTATATGTGTGTGTGTGTGTATGTATGTATGTATGTATGTATGTATGTATGTATGTATATATGTGTATATATATATATATATATATATATATATATATATATATATATATATATATATATATATATATATATATATATATATATATATAATAATAATATTTATTATATATATATAATAATATTTAATATATATATATAATAATAATAATTATATAATGTGTGTGTGTGTGTGTGTATATATATATATATATATATATATATATATATATATATATATATATATATATATATATATATATATATATATATATATATATATATATATATATATATATATATATATATTATATCTATCTCTATATCTATATCTATCTATCCTCCTAATCATGGTTTTTTTCCTATGGCAATTGAATGGTTACCTGGGAGGCCTGGCACCCACAGCTGTAGTGTTTTCAAAACTACCAATGTGCATTTGTGCATGTATGTCACTAATAGTGCATGTAAATTATATATATATATATATAGTGTGTGTATATGTGTGAAATATATATAGATAGATATAGATTATATGTATGTACATATATGTGTATATATATGTGTGTGTGTGTGTGTATATATGTGTATGTATGTGTGTATATATGTATGTGTGTATATATGTATGTGTGTATATATATGTATGTATGTGTGTGTATATATATATGTATATATATATGTATGTATGTGTGTGTATATATATGTATGTGTGTATGCGTGTGTATGTGTATGTGTATGTATGTGTGTATATATATATGTGTGTATATATATGTATGTATGTGTGTGTGTATATATATATATGTATGTGTGTATGTGTATGTATGTGTATGTATGTGTATATATATATATATATAATATATATGTATGTATGTGTGTGTATATATGTGTGTATAATGGAGCAGAGGATACTTTTTAAGTAACATTTCTCATTTTATTTATTTTATCTTGAATTGTATCTCAATTCAAAAATGTATTAAATTATTATTTATTTTTTTTCCTCTGAAGATACTATTCTATGTCTGCAGCTTTTAGACTATCTAGCTCTCTATGCCACATTTGTTTTTGTAAAGTAATATTTGCAGGTAATACAGGTGCTGCCATCTAGTGATTACTTTAAGGAGTTTCTTTTCTAAGGAAAGGTCCTCTGGTTTACAATTGACACATTGCCTTACCTTAGCTCAAGCGCAGAGACAAAGGAGTTATAATGGAGTTTAGCAAGTTATTTCCTCCTCCATACATTTTTTTATCGTTGTCAGTGTGCTCATTAGCAATTGATCCTCTGGGTTAGATCACATCACTACTTGTCATTGTTCTATAGGATTGCATTGGACTAATATGACAAAGCTGTTACTCTCCCTCCCTGGGTCAAGCGCCACCTCTCCGCCGCTGCTCTATACTTTGGCTGTAGTAATTGTGTCCCTTGTAAACCTCTCTTGGAGGTTGTCCACTACTAAACAACCCCTTCTGAATCACGGTTTCCCCCTTGGAAAATAACATTACTTGTACTCCACTCTGGCCACACACAGCTTATCTTGCCGTTGTGGAGCCTGGCGTCTGTGAGCTGGAGCTCGGCCCAGGTTCCTTCTGCCAGTCGCTGGACAAACAGGACATTTACACTGACACCGGTAACCACCTGGAACTTGCACCGGATAACCAGAGACTTACCAGCAGTGAACCAGGACACTCTCTGGAAATCTCCTAACCAGTGAGTAAAAACACCTGAACCAGAGCTCTTGCCTAGTCTCCCTTATTTACCGGCGACACCATCCCACACTCCGGCGCCAACGGCCCACTTCCAGCTAGCCAGCCACCTTCCCGGAGCACCCACTCCGCCTGTGGGGAGTGACTCCATCTTGGATGCAATAAACATCCACCTCCGGTGAGAAGAACCCTGCAGTAGTTGCTCCATCCATATAGCTGCACACTACAGGTGGCGTCACGTTATAAACTTTTATTTAATCTCCCCTGTAAATATACCCCTTTTTAAAAAGCGTCCCCAGGAAACGGCCACCAAGTGACATTTCCCCAGCTATACACCGCTCGGGACAGAGTACCCCATAGCCCTGAGCGACACAGCTGGTTATTTGAAGGACTCATGTTTTTTGATTTGGCTTTTGGTCACTACTGATGCTGTAATTTATGGCCTCTGGTTTTCATTTGGAGTTTCCAAAGCCAGTCCTGTACGGATCCCATGCGAGTTTGTTTGTTTGATTAGGGATTTTCTTGAACAACTCCTATTTTGTATGTAAATCCTTCAACTAAATGCGAACAAGCAGATTCTTCCTTTTTGTGTGTTATCTGGTAGCACGTTCCTATTACCCGTGTGTGAACTCCAGGTTTGTCTTGGCACGTGATCTGCTCTGCAAGATAGTAATATAATGCCACTCTAGAATAATATCTCATAAATGAAAGTAATAAATTTAATTCCCATAATAAATAGGGAGCACCTGCCATTGTGTGCAAACTGAGGGTTTCTAGTCGGGGATAAGTGCAGGAAGTTGGGACATACGGAAGACATTTTCTGTTGCTTCATTGTGGGGTTGAGCTCCTTTATTGTAGTGTGACATCAGCAGAGGGAGGTGTGTGACAAAGCTATGTGTGGGATCTTTCTTCTTTTAACGGCCTTCAGCTCAATCTCGAGCCATAGGGACTTGATTGATGAGCGCTCTGTAGAAAGATCGACCTTGTGCAAGTGTGACGCCCTGGACCCCTGGGGTCACAAGTTACCACATCACCACATACACCCCCACACTAGAAAGGTACCATCAGTCAACCATAAAGACCTGATTGCCTCCCTCGGTGTTAGACAGGCGCACCAGGTGGGCGGAGTCAGGTGGAAAGACACGCCCCCCCCGAGGAGTCTGCTGGCCTGAGGCAGGAGAAACATGAGAACAGTTCAGTTCAGTCTGAAGAGTTCAGAGGCGTTGAGTAGACTGCAGCACAGTGGAGTGGAGTAAAACAGTCAGGCAGGCAGACGGCAGTGACCGCCTGCAGGAGACCGGGAACACGACCAGCGGAACCGTGAGGGACCGGGACAGGGTAGTGGCCTGCCGGAACCGAACTGGGAAGCTAACAGGATACTGGAGCACCAGGCAGGGTACTCAGACTCCGAACTAGGCTATATGCCACCACCATAGTCAAATTAACTGATTGTGGTCTGCACCTCAGGGGTTCATTCTCACCAAAGTCCCATTAGAAGGCAACAGCTCAACCCGTCCGGATAGTAGCCACTGCCAAAGGCTAGAGATCCAAGGGCCAGCGCCTGCGGGCAAAGGATCTCCTCCGACATCTACAAGCCGGGGAGCGGACTACCAGTGCTCAGGCACAGTGATCAAACTACTACATAGGTGCTGGAGAAAGGTGGACATTGCCAACCCGACTAGGAAGCTGCAGCCGGCTGCGGGCCCCGTTCATACCTTCGTTTGATTTACCAAAGACTCTGTGTGGTTTAATCGTGAGTACACCAGTGCCCTCAGGCACCGCACCACGCTGCACCGCAACCCTGCGCCCTGCACCCCGGCTCTTGCACCACCGGGCCTTGGGACCCACATCCCCTACCCACGGAGGGGTCAACACCTAGCTGCGCCACTACACCACTCCCGGGAGTCCCCGTACCTTCACCGCAGCGGTGGTGTCCACCATCACCACAACCCGTGGGTGGCGTCGCGAACAATCATCCCAAAACCAAATACCCACATTCCCCTGTGTGCAACGCCAAACCCCTTGCAGAGCGATGTGACCCCCGGGTCCGTGAGAGGCTCGAGCAACCACCCGTAGAACGCGAGCACGGATCAGAGCAGCTCGGCAACCGCAGCCGAGGCCGTGGGGAGGTACATAAGCCTAGCTAGGTCCGCCAGTGTACCCTGCCATTTTCTTGATGGTATTAAGCAATCAGTATACACCAGCCAAAATGCCCCACTACCCTGCTTAGCCTGAGAGCCAATCATATAGTGCGGTGCCCACACAATCACTTCTGGGTGCCAGCTACACACGCACACCCCTAACAGCCTGGTTTGCCAGTAACGCTTATTGTTAACATTGATCATGGCATCTAAGGGGTTAAACTAACAGCAACATCTTAAAGGTGTTGTTTACTACTTTGATAACCCCTTCTCATTACCCTTGTTCACCCCCGTAAATATAAGCCTATACACCCCTCCTGTGTGGCCGCAGTTCCATCGATGCATGAAGCTGCGAACCTTGGGCCAACGTTATGACACGTGAGCCCCACAAACAGTCAGCGCCCGGCATCTGTCTCCCTGCCTTCGGACATTTGAGCAGGATGTCCGCGCTGTGCTGGACATCGATGGAACTGCGCAGACACAAGTTCAGAGAAGAGTGATCAGAATGGCGACTGGTCTGCAAACCATGTCCTATGAGGAACGGTTACAGGATTTAGGATTGTTTAGCTTGCAAAAGAGAAGACTGAGAGGAGACTTAATAGCGGTCTACAAATATATCTTAAAGGCTGTCCCACTGTAGAGGGACCAGTTTTATTCTCATTTTCACAAGGAAAGACTAGAAGCAATGGGATGAAACTGATGGGGAGGAGACACAGATTAGATATTAGAAAAAAACGTTTTGACAGTGAGGATGATCAATGAGTGGAACAGGCTGCCACAAGAGATGGTGAGTTCTCCTTCAATGGAAAAGAGGTTGGACGGACATCTGTCTGGGATGATTTTGTGAATCCTAATTTGAGCAGGGGGTTGGACTAGATGACCCGGGAGGTCCATTCCAACTCTAATATTCTATTATTCTATGACACCGGAGGGGAGTATAGGCTTATTTATTTTTATGGGGGCAAACAAGAGGAATGAGTAGGGGTTGTCAAAGTAGTGGACAACCCCTTTAATGGCAGGACAGGAGAGGGCACTCTCCAGTTTTACCAGCTGACACTAGAGGCAGAGTCTCTGAATGCGTTTGAGAAGTATCAAATAATAATTAATGCCTATATTGCGACAAATTGTTTAAATACAAAAAAAACCTCTAAGTTTTTTATGGGAGACATGGTGAATATAGGTATTTTGTATTGGCGCATGTGCAAGGACCAAAGCTGTGAAATGAGATTATTTATTTTTTTTTTTTAAAAAACTATGCCAAAATTTTAGTTTTTAGGTTACATTGTGGTCATATGTTGTACAAAGAAAGGTTGTTTGCAAGTTTTTATGCAAAATGGTCACACTATTTTCACTGTTAACACCTTCATGGCCAATGACGTACCAATATGTCATTAGTCGTGTATGGTCCTTTAATGTGGGTTCGCGAGGCAAACCCATATTATTCTCCACACATGTCTGCTGATCGGCATCCCAGTCAACTGATCAGATGTCGCTATCATGACATGCTTCCTGTGAATGTCGGCTAATAAGTAATAAAATTGTAAAAATCTCAAAGTTCAAATCACCCCTTTTTGTCCCAGTGTGGGAGCAGGTGATAACAAGGAGGATTAACTCTTTTGTGACTACCTGGTTTTGCCAGGGCGTCACAAGGGCGTAGTGGGAAAAAAAAAAATCAAAACTCCAGAATTACACAGAAAAATAACAGGTATGGTTCTTGGAAGGAGGAAAAAACGAAAACCACAATTTCCCAGAGGTGAAGGGGTTAATATAATTCCTGAGGCATACAATTCAATGATTTCCATGTTAAGTATTTTTAATCATGTAGCTAGAGTTTTGATAAAGGCATGCTTAAGTTTTCCTTGCATTCAGGTTAACAAATATGGACGGACCAAAGGGGGGGAACTAAACGCCATTGTCAGTTATTGCCTAGTGGCACGTGGAGGCTGAGGCCACAGGGTGTCGCTCTCCTGCCAGGACTATACAGGCCTTGTTTTGTGGATGTTGGAGAATGTGCTCCCCTTGAATCCATACTTGCGGCCTGTGCTGGATGAATACAAGCCGTCATGAACATGTAAGGCCTCGGTCACATGTTAGTTTTTCATATGCTAGTGTTAGTTTTTTCAGAGATAACCCTCTTACCTTTGACGGTCTATGGGGCTTTTCAAGTGTCTGATTTCTTGTTTTTTCTTTTTCTGACCGAGTGGTCGGAGCAAAATCATGGAGAGGTGTTTAATGAACAGTAAGATCAAAAGCTGCAATGTATATCTATGGGTCAGAGCATAAAATCTGACACCATTCGGATGTAATCTGTGCTGTCAGTTTTTCACTCACTGATGGGAAAAGGCAGAGAAACTTTATTTCCCGTTGGTGAAAAAAACCCAAAAACTTGCTGACGGCTCTGTCCATTCTGAAACATGAAGTAAACTAATGTCTGAAAATCAGAGGGGGGGGAAAAACCCAGGTGAAAAATGAAAGGGGTATTCTGGTGAGATGTAGTTATAAGTGATGATCGAGCATTGGGGTGCTCGGGTACGCCCAAGCTCAATATTGCTAGTTTCCTATTGACTTTTGTTATACGCGATACTTTAGTCATGCCCAAGCAGCCCGCTAATCGATCAGGTTATGTGGTGAATGACTAGTAGTTATCACTAATGATGAGTGAGCACGAACATGCTCGGGTGCTCGGTACTCATCATAAGCCGGTACGGATGCTCAGAAGGGCTCGACTCGAGTACTGAGTATATTGGAAGCCAAAGGGCAACTTGAGCGTTTTTCTGGGAAACCTTACGGAACAATGCTAAATTTCCCTATTGACTTTCATTATAATCCAGACAAGTCCAATCTGAGCATCAACTCCTGGTTACAGCACCGAGCATGGTAGAGCTCTTCCCTATTTGTCATCTGTCCATGTTAGAATGAATGGAGTCTTAGTACACAAACATGACTGCACTAATCAAATTCTGGGCTCGCTGGGTATAGCGGAGTGCTGTACACTACTATCAGACCAGTGTGTTTACCACCTTGGTTAATATGCAAATGGTAATATTGTAGAATGCAGTGTCCTATCTCTTTCCCTGCTCTTGCAGTTCTGTGCACACTACTGCTATTAATGTTTAGTCATATTTGACACCAGTACATCAGCGAATGTCCAATATATGGGAGATGCAGCCCTACTAGATCCAGTTATTGCTTTGCAGGTAGGCCCTGGGTGATTTGAGATCAGAGGACGCCGCTTAGTGCATTAAAAATAAAAGGATGGCACAACCCTACGTTTTCTATGACCTGACTGGGTCTGTAAAACAGGTTTATAGAAGGTGCACAGGAGCCTCCAGATTAGGAAGTGTTAATGGCCTAATATCTGCTGGAGTGCTGCTTTTAATATGGTTTAGTATTTTGATGTGCCAGGCTAGGTGCACCCTCGGGGATGCAATAAATGAGACACTGGTGGCTTTACCGGCAGCTGCCAGCAGAGGGCAGTACTTTCTATAACTGAGCAAGTAAAATGTGGAAAGTGGTGTCTGTTTACTGCAGACATATTTGTTCTGCTGCCATTGAACAGTGAATCCATAAAGTAAGGTTCACAACTCCTCTGACCGTTGTAACCAACCGTACCGCGGGGCGGTACAATAGCGAGATTAAGCGTTCTTCCTTCTCCGTTTCTGTGCTCTGCTTCTCGCATGTGAGATAATCAGAACACAGTAACTGGACACTCGGATCACACTGCACCAGAGTTTGTCGAGTGTTATTCTTAGTATATCGCATCCAATGCACTCGCATCCGATTCTATACGCTTGTGTGGGTCCGACCTTATACTGCTGGTGATCACACATGCTCTGTAGCTTAGACCGCTTGATTTCTCTTGTACAAGTAAGGGGGGCAGCCCTAGGTCACACAGGCACTTCTTTCCTTCATCAAGGAGACTCCATGTGCGGGAGTGGCTTCACGCTGGGAGCATGACTTTTACTTGCTGCTTCGGACCAGTGTCATCACCCCTACTACCAGACATCAACATAGACTGATAGTGAGACGTGCATGGGATCGCAGACAAAATATACTCCCTATAAAGCTAAAAAATATCTTAAAAATAAAACCCCAAAAACCCGTTTTGGTAAATAAAGGCCGCTGTGTTTATTAATGGGTTACATAATAATTTAATCATTAAATAATTAAACCAATAAATAATATCTTATATTAATAAATACGATATCTCAGAAAAAAACACTGTGCACCCAGGCTTAAATGGGCGACTAAAACTGTGACTTAAGCATAAGGGGAGGGCGGGCGAGGAGCTGCCGACTCTGCTTCCTGTCAGCAATGACCCCTGACAACCAGATATCGTGTGTGTATACCTTACTCTTCCCAACAAAAACTGTAAGCCAGTCCTGGATCTGTTGCAAATATCTGCCTAGTCAGGTGACCAGCTAAAGAACCTGGAAGGTAAGTACCATAAATAACAAAATGGGGGAAGGGGAGAGAACAGACCATACCAACAACAATTAATGTACAAAATTTAAAGAAATACGAAACTATTAAAGGCAAGAAATAAGGTGTCGGGTAACTCGAACCCTTAAGTCTCTCCCCCCCCCCGTTATAATGGGAGGGGGGGGCTATTCAAAACCATAGTTGACTTAGCCGAACAGTCTTGTTTACTTAATTCTTCACACCATTATGACAGATATGGCCTTCCTTTCTCTCGGTGTGGTACTATTCTTCATTCTGGCCTCCAGTATTTTTTAACTAGTCTTCAATACTCCGGGGTATGTGCCTCCTTCCCCTTATTACTCTGCTTCTGGTCCCTGGCTTCTTCTCTAGCCAGACAACTCTCTAAGCCTGCCTGGGTGAGCCATAGGTGCCGGACCGCCAGAGGTTGCCTTAGGGTTTCCTGACTGGCCCTAGCACTGAGGCCACATCCTCTCACTCTTCGGCCGGGGCCAGACTGGGACTACTGTGACCCTCGCATGACACTCGGCTCCCGCTGGCAGCACAGCGAGAGCAGAGTGTCATGCGAGTGTCACTGCAACTGAGGTCTGCTATCGGACCTCGGCGGTGGGGGGCGGGCCGGCGCTACGGAGGGGAGGGAGAGATTTATCTCCCTCTCTCCTTAGTTGCCGGCTATTGCCATTTTCGACCTGCGCTCGCAGTACACCGGTGTACTGATTAGTGCTATATTTTTTATTTTTTTTTTCGCTCGCCCCTAGACTGGAATGGGTGCGAGAGAAACAAAGATCGCATTTCACCCGCAGCATGCTGCGATTTGTTTTCTCGGTTCCATTAGGGCTGAGAAAATAATAGCTCATGGGTGCTGGCGCATAGGCTAATATTGGTCCGAGTGGAATGCGATGTTTTTATTGCATTCCACTCGCTCCGATTTTCATGCCGTGTGTCTTAGGCCTTAAACCAACTTCTAGTTTCTCGTTCCTCTGGAGCTCTAGCCATCCGCCCTATTGCGCCTCTATTTTCCTACCTTATCCCTATTTTATCTAAAGCTCACTCCACTTCTGACCTTACCTGACTGCTAGATGGCAGTATTTGGTAACCTAGTCTACAGTCCTAACTCTACTACATACGGAACCTAAAAGAAACAAAGATGAAAATCTAAACACAGAGGTGTATCTAGGCTTTCCAGCACCCGGGGCAAGAATTCAGTTTGGCGCGCCCCCCCCACACCACACCAAGCAATTTGGGTGGTCGTCATGTGACCAGTCACTCATATATGATTTGCACACTTAGTCATGTGATAACAAGCTTCTCTTAATAATTCTCTCAATGTTCAATGAGAAACGTATGAAGAAAAGCTACTTGTCGCATGAAAGTATGAAAATCACATATGAGTGGAGTGGCCATGTGGTGACCAGTGAGCAGAGCTGAATTGTGACCGTGGGTATATTACACGCTGTTAGAACTGAGGATACTACACTGCTTAATTATGTAATTAAAGGGATTGTCCAGATTAGAGATGAAAATCTGCAGTGAATCTATTTGTGACTTCATGCTTCTGAATTCTGCTCTGCACACTTTTAGGATTCTCGGGTGCCAGTGACGAGAATGGACGATCATCTGAGCACAAGTATGAGATTTGTATACTTCTGGCCACATTCTGGTTTGATGTGTCCAACCTCAGTCAATTAATTTTCATTGAGCATGTCTGTTCAGCACGTGACCATATCTATGTAAATCGCATACTTGCAGCTTCGTAAGCTCCCACTGTCACTGCCGGCATCAGAGAATCCTGACAGCGTGCAGTGTGCACACTGTGACAATTCAGAAGTCTGCAGTCACATAGATTGACACATTGAGTGACTGCAGGCTCATCACAAACTTGGACAACCCCTTTAATGCTCCTAAAAACATAAATAAAAACATAGTAACCCTTAACTTGTCAGACGGCACAAGATTTTATTAAAGAGATTGTCCAATTGTCCACTACTTGAACACTGAAGGCCTTTCCTTAGGATAGATCCCCAATGTCTGATTGTTCAGGATCCGGCACCTGGCAACCCTGCCAATCGCCTGTTCTAGGTGCCGTGCTGGTGGTGGCAGGTGGCCGGAAGTGCTCAGTTCTGGATCTGCTCCATCTTCAGATAGTGGCAGCAGGTTCCTATTAAAATCAGTGAGGTGGATGTGAGTACCCGGCCGCGGACACCATCAGATGACTAAGCAGATCCAGAAATAAGCATTTCCGGCCACCTGCACCAATAACAGCTGATCAGTGGGGGTCCTATTGCGCTCTCATAAGAAGCAATGCACAAGTGGGACCCAGGCCTAATGATGACAATCAGTATCACAAATATTTACATTCAGGTACCTTTATAAATGATGTTGTCTGAGTCATTTCTTTCTATTCACCTTGTCCTGACGCCATGATGACTTTTCAGATTCACATCTCGTCTCTGCAGATTTCCATCTTCTCCGGTCTACTGCAGCACATCTCATCACGATGCCCCTAAAATAGGAGAATGATTATAATACTTCTATTTAAAAATATCTGCCCTCCACTGTGCCCCAGAATAAATAATGGCCCCTCACTGTGTTCTCAGCACAAAATATGACGCACACTGTCCCTCTTATCTTACATGCCCCACACACTCCCTCTCCTTTCCATACTACTCTTAACACTGTGCTCTCACTGTATCACCCTATACTGCTCAGTCTTTATACTGTGCCCTCTCATCCCACCCCCTCCTCGCTATGGCCTGACACTGTCCTCCAATTCTGC
Source organism: Anomaloglossus baeobatrachus (assembly GCF_048569485.1). Taxonomy (NCBI): domain Eukaryota; kingdom Metazoa; phylum Chordata; class Amphibia; order Anura; family Aromobatidae; genus Anomaloglossus; species Anomaloglossus baeobatrachus. The sequence continues at coordinate 142,176,394 of NC_134353.1, read as the reverse complement.
CCCCTCTCTATACCATGTCCCTCCACTACCCAGTCTATATTCTGTGCCGCCTCACATTTTTCTCATCCCTTACGGTCTTCCTCATTACCTCCTGCGTGTCCATATACTTTTTCACCTAACTCCCCATCCTGCCCACTTGCTCCTCATACCATGTCACTATTTATTCTGTGTCCACACAATTTCTTTCCCATTTGCTCCTCATACCATGTCTGTATACGGCACCCCCTCCCTCTCCCCATACATTCCCCCCCCGCATCCTCCCTCTCCCTATACATTCCCCCCCGCATCCTCCCTCTCCCTATACATTCCACCCCGCATCCTCCCTCTCCCTATATATTCCCCCCCGCATCCTCCCTCTCCCTATACATTCCCCCCCCGCATCCTCCCTCTCCCTATACATTCCCCCCCCGCATCCTCCCTCTCCCTATACATTCCCCCCCCCCGCATCCTCCCTCTCCCTATACATTCCCCCCCCCCCGCATCCTCCCTCTCCCTATACATTCCCCCCCCCGCATCCTCCCTCTCCCTATACATTCCCCCCCCCCGCATCCTCCCTCTCCCTATACATTCCCCCCCCCCGCATCCTCCCTCTCCCCCCACATTCCCCCCCGCATCCTCCCTCTCCCCCCGCATTCTCCATCTCCCTATACATTCCCCCCCGCATCCTCCCTCTCCCCCCACATTCCCCCCCGCATCCTCCCTCTCCCCCCGCATTCTCCATCTCCCTATACATTCCCCCCCGCATCCTCCCTCTCCCCCCACATTCCCCCCCGCATCCTCCCTCTCCCCCCACATTCCCCCCCGCATCCTCCCTCTCCCCCCCCGCATCCTCCCTCTCCCCCCACATTCCCCCCCGCATCCTCCCTCTCCCCCCACATTCCCCCCCGCATCCTCCCTCTCCCCCCACATTCCCCCCCCGCATCCTCCCTCTCCCCCCACATTCCCCCCCCGCATTCTCCCTCTCCCCCCACATTCCCCCCCCGCATTCTCCCTCTCCCCCCACATTCCCCCCCGCATCCTCCCTCTCCCCCCACATTCCCCCCCGCATCCTCCCTCTCCCCCCACATTCCCCCCCGCATCCTCCCTCTCCCCCCCCGCATCCTCCCTCTCCCCCCACATTCCCCCCCGCATCCTCCCTCTCCCCCCACATTCCCCCCCGCATCCTCCCTCTCCCCCCACATTCCCCCCCCGCATCCTCCCTCTCCCCCCACATTCCCCCCCCGCATTCTCCCTCTCCCCCCACATTCCCCCCCCGCATTCTCCCTCTCCCCCCACATTCCCCCCCGCATCCTCCCTCCCCCCCCGCATTCTCCCTCTCCCCCCACATTCCCCCCCGCATCCTCCCTCTCCCCCCACATTCCCCCCCGCATCCTCCCTCTCCCCCCACATTCCCCCCCCGCATTCTCCCTCTCCCCCCACATTACCCCCCCGCATTCTCCCTCTCCCCCCACATTCCCCCCCGCATCCTCCCTCTCCCCCCACATTCCCCCCCGCATCCTCCCTCTCCCCCCACATTCCCCCCCGCATCCTCCCTCTCCCCCCACATTCCCCCCCGCATCCTCCCTCTCCCCCCACATTCCCCCCCCGCATTCTCCCTCTCCCCCCCACATTCCCCCCCCGCATTCTCCCTCTCCCCCCACATTCCCCCCCGCATCCTCCCTCTCCCCCCCGCATTCTCCCTCTCCCCCCACATTCCCCCCCGCATCCTCCCTCTCCCCCCCCGCATCCTCCCTCTCCCCCCACATTCCCCCCCGCATCCTCCCTCTCCCCCCACATTCCCCCCCGCATCCTCCCTCTCCCCCCACATTCCCCCCCCGCATCCTCCCTCTCCCCCCACATTCCCCCCCCGCATTCTCCCTCTCCCCCCACATTCCCCCCCCGCATTCTCCCTCTCCCCCCCACATTCCCCCCCGCATCCTCCCTCTCCCCCCACATTCCCCCCCGCATCCTCCCTCTCCCCCCACATTCCCCCCCGCATCCTCCCTCTCCCCCCCCGCATCCTCCCTCTCCCCCCACATTCCCCCCCGCATCCTCCCTCTCCCCCCACATTCCCCCCCGCATCCTCCCTCTCCCCCCACATTCCCCCCCCGCATCCTCCCTCTCCCCCCACATTCCCCCCCCGCATTCTCCCTCTCCCCCCACATTCCCCCCCCGCATTCTCCCTCTCCCCCCACATTCCCCCCCGCATCCTCCCTCCCCCCCCGCATTCTCCCTCTCCCCCCACATTCCCCCCCGCATCCTCCCTCTCCCCCCACATTCCCCCCCGCATCCTCCCTCTCCCCCCACATTCCCCCCCCGCATTCTCCCTCTCCCCCCACATTACCCCCCCGCATTCTCCCTCTCCCCCCACATTCCCCCCCGCATCCTCCCTCTCCCCCCACATTCCCCCCCGCATCCTCCCTCTCCCCCCACATTCCCCCCCGCATCCTCCCTCTCCCCCCACATTCCCCCCCGCATCCTCCCTCTCCCCCCACATTCCCCCCCCGCATTCTCCCTCTCCCCCCCACATTCCCCCCCCGCATTCTCCCTCTCCCCCCACATTCCCCCCCGCATCCTCCCTCTCCCCCCCGCATTCTCCCTCTCCCCCCACATTCCCCCCCGCATCCTCCCTCTCCCCCCACATTCCCCCCCGCATCCTCCCTCTCCCCCCCGCATTCTCCCTCTCCCCCCACATTCCCCCCCGCATCCTCCCTCTCCCCCCACATTCCCCCCCGCATCCTCCCTCTCCCCCCACATTCCCCCCCCGCATTCTCCCTCTCCCCCCACATTCCCCCCCGCATCCTCCCTCTCCCCCCACATTCCCCCCCGCATCCTCCCTCTCCCCCCACATTCCCCCCCGCATCCTCCCTCTCCCCCCACATTCCCCCCCGCATCCTCCCTCTCCCCCCCGCATTCTCCCTCTCCCCCCACATCCCCCCCCCCGCATCCTCCCTCTCCCCCCACATTCCCCCCCCGCATCCTCCCTCTCCCCCCACATTACCCCTCCCGCATCCTCCCTCTCCCCCCACATTACCCCTCCCGCATCCTCCCTCTCCCCCCACATTACCCCTCCCGCATCCTCCCTCTCCCCCCACATTACCCCCCCGCATCCTCCCTCTCCCCATACATTCCCCCCCCACATTCTCCCCCCCGCATCCTCCCTCTCCCCATACATTCCCCCCCCACATTCTCCCCCCCGCATCCTCCCTCTCCCCATACATTCCCCCCCCACATTCTCCCTCTCCCCATACATCCCCCCTCACCCCATACATCCCCCCCCATACATCCTCCCTCTCCCCATACATCCCCCCCCATACATCCTCCCTCTCCCCATACATCCCCCCCCATACATCCTCCCTCTCCCCATATATCCCCCCCCATACATCCTCCCTCTCCCCATATATCCCCCCCCCGCATCCTCCCTCTCCCCATACATCCTCCCCCCCGCTTCCTCCCCCTCCCCGTACATCCTTCCCCCCCCCCTCCCCGTACATCTGACTTGCCCACCCCAGGGCTTTGGGACACCCGGTGCCGGGCTGGACTAGTCCGGGGGTAGTCAGTGGTGGCGGGGCCCAGCTCCGTGACCCTGGCGGGGTCAACTAATATGGCAGTGATGGTGGTGGTATTAAAGTTTGTGGAATTATTCGTGACACCACCTGTGGAATGCGGCTATGGAGCCGCCGCTGCTGGATGGGACCTTCGGGGCTGATGGACTAGCAGCTGGGATTGGTCTGCTCCCCACAGGTGGAGCGGTACCTCGGGGCAACCGTTGGTGCTTATTAAAGTCTATGGTGCTTGGAAAGGGTGCAGGGCTAATCAGGACCGTGAAAAGAACCAACACAGTCTCTTTACCTTCTTTTCTTTTTACTGTGCAACAATTCAGTCCTGGGAGACAGTCGTCATAGGTGGTGAAGGGGATCCGGCCGGCCTGGAAGTAACTGGGGTGATCTCCTGGGCCAGTTGAGTATTGAAGCCTACTCCCTGTTCTTCCTTTGCTTCTACAGGACCCTGCACTTTGGGTTTAGCAATGGCCCTCTTGCTGCTGGGACCGGTGGTTCGTCCCTTTCTCCTAGGATAGGCTGCGCAGGCCCTCTCTGATGCTTCCCTGCTGGGGTCCACACCGGCCCTGGTGATGCAGCTGTACCTTCGGATTGTTTTGGGGGCCAGGAGACCTTCAGTCGTCGTCCTCCTGCCCTTCGGATTCGGCTACCAGTTAAGGGTTTTACACCCTGGCAACCACAGACTCCGATGTCTAATTTTCACTGCGTTCTTCTGAGGTGAACTGGTTCTGACCAGTTCTCCCCTGGAATCTTCTCACTGTGCCTCGCTACGGCTCCTGTTTTTCTGGGTTGAACTAGCCTAGCTCCCCCCCCCCCTCCTCATTTCTCTCCCCGTATATCCTCCCCCTTCTCATTTCTCTCCCCATACATCTCCCCCCCCCCCCCCTCCTCATTTCTCTCCCCGTACATATCCCCCCCCTCCTCATTTCTCTTTCCGTACATCACCCCTCCTCATTTCTCTCCCCATATTGTGCCCAAAGATGCTTCTGTGAAGCCTCACAGGTGTTGTGTTGGTGCATTACCTTCAGGGACTCCACGTGGATGGAACAGTCTGGTCACAGGTAGGGAACCTTCTCTTTAGGATTTTCGTGACGCCACTCTCTGTATTGCGGTCAGGGGACCGCCACTGCAGGTTAAGGGACGCCTGGGGTTGGTGCTGGGTGCAGTTAGTTGTAGTGGCCTCCCGAGAGTGAAGCAAGCCCCAGGGCCCTGTGTAGGTGTGTGGAACCACAAGGCGCAGAATGACTCACACAGCCAGCACCCCCCTGGATACGCCCCTGTATAAACATATACCCTGCTGTAACTAACTAAAAGCATAATGCATATAAATAATCATAGGATACTTAATAAATACTGTTTTTGATCAAAAAAGCGTAAAGCCATCCCACTGCGACAAGATGTACTCAAGCAGGACAGTACCTACACTCTAATATTAAAACCTCACCATGTGTCAACAGACATCAATCTGAATAAGGGCAGAGTGGATGGGTACATACTGAACCTTTCTCTAAAAAAAAAAAAAAAAAAAAAAAAGCAAGCAGTTAAATAATATGTACATTTATATTATGCAACACTGTGTAGATACAAGACACTGTATCATGGGGCACTGCCCACCTACTACACAAGGATAGCAGAGTAATTCTTCCTCTTATGACTCGATACTGCTATTACATCATTGTCACCTCCTGGTGTTCTTCTTCTGGGTCAATCTCTACATGATCGCCCAATGTGTCCAGGCTGAGGGCCACACAAGCTCTGTAGCTTAGACTGACCCAATGCTCTTGTTCATGTGCAGCAGATTATTTCTTCCTACTGTCCAAGCTAACCAGTAAGAATCCATGCCCAAGAAATGACTTTAACCACTGATAGACAAATAAGTGAAGGGTGTTCAGAGAGGGAAACCCGAGCGTACCAGAGGCGCCATCACAAGCGCGTAAGAATATTTACACATGTCTCAGAGAATCGCTGTGCTCGGCCCAGGGCAAGCCGCTTGCAGTGTTTGAAGGGCTCATGCTGGGGGTACAATCCATGTTAACGGATGTAGTGTGTACCATACAAAAAAAGTGGAACAAAAAAACCCCACACAAAAGTGCTGTTTATGGCTGTCTGTATGTGGGCAGAGAGCCAAACTGTCCGGTCATTGATTTCCAATGGGGTTCAGGACCGAACCCGCAGATCCTGAACTTCCACGGATCTACTTGTATCTATTCCTGTGTGAGCAGATTTACTCTATACCTACAGTGTAGCTGCAGACTGTTTAAGTGTGTTTTATTTTGTGTATTGTTTTTTGTTTTTTTTTGTGCTTTTGCTTCTGATTCCTCTGCTTTGATCTGTAAGCGGTCATCTTGGGACTTGGCCCTCTGTTCCATATTATATAAACCAGAGTTGCATTAGTGCTTTGCTCAAGGCCATTAGAAAATTAGTCTATCAAACATGAGATCTATTATAATGTGTTCTCGCCTGCAGCTAAGAGTCTGCTTTGTATTAACTCACTTCTATTTTACCAGTAATCTTCAATCATTGCAGCCTTATGTACTGTCAGTGCTCTGGAAATGTTTAAAATAGGAGGGAACTTAAATACGTAAAGTTGCAGTTTTAGTCCCTGATTTTGGTTTTTTCTTCAGTGTGTTTTTTTTGTTTTTTTTTTTAATTTAATTTTTTTTTTTTTGTAAATATAACCCAATTGAGTGAAGATAGGTGATGTAAAACTTCTACAACCCCCCCCCCCACCCTGATGAAATTTGAAATTTGTATGATTAATGTTTGCATGAAAAATTTCATAAAAGGAATTTCAGCACTTTGTCCACCTTTATCACCTATATTCTGTACAAATCAATTGTGTTTATCAAGTACCCTATATTTTACAGGAAAAGCCAAAGTTTATAATCTGCTTATGTGTCGCCCAGGGAAGGGGGTACTCTGTCCTGGGCAGTACTTATAATTGGGAATGTCACTCTGGTGGCCGTTGCCCGGTTTCGTGCCCTGGGCCCCTTTTGTAATGAGGGATATTTACAGGGGAGATAAGAGTTAATGTCATGTGGCACCACCTGCGGGTTGCGGTTAAGGATGGAGAACTGCTGCTGCTAAATGTGGGTACTCCCAGAGCTGGTGGTGATTGCAGCAATGGTGTTGGGCCCTCCGCAGGTAGGGCAGTGCCTGGGAGATGTTGCAGGGTAATAACGGAGACCACACCAGGTTGTCTTTTAACAGTCTCTACTCACTTGGACCCAGGAGTTGCTGGTTCAGGTCCCAGTAGTATCAGTGCCAATGTAGTGACACAGGTTGCTCTTTCCCTGGCACTCTGTTGGATGGGTCCCCGTAGCGTGGAGCGTTTGGGGTCTGAGTGTCCCTTTTGGGGTACAGTCTCCTCCGTATGGCGGGCAGTGCGGACTCTGTGGGGAGGTAAGTGTCCGAACCGAACACCGATCATAGTTTACTGCTGATGCCCCCGGATTATTTTGTTTGAAGTCCGTGAAGGTGTCCTTACCGGGCAGGTATTTACCAAGCCGTATAAAACTAGCACCTGATCTAGAGCCCTGTGCCCCGGTCCCAGCGGTATCTCCGGTACCAGTCCTCTCTCCTGTGACCCCGGTTCCCCGTTGCACGGACCCAGTTCAGGCACGTCCGCACACCTCTCCTGTGTGCCACACTCTCCCGAATCACTACTGACTGCTGACCCCTCACACCAGGCTGGCTAATCCCAGGGACTGGTTCCCATGGCGACCATCCTCTTGTTGGTTAACCCTCTATGCCCAGTGTAGAGTGGAGAACTAGGATTTGAGTGTGCTTTGGTGGTATCTGCACTGTTACTCCAGGTCCCAAGGGGTAGGTCCTGCATCCCCAAGAGGATGCAGTTCCTTGTGTCGCGGGCGGGGAGGACGCCGCTGTGCCGCGCTCACTAACGCTCAGGTCCGGCGCTGCTGCGATGGCTGCTCGGTGGCTCGAGCGGTGGGCCGGATCCATGGACTCAAGCCGTGAGTGAAAGGGGTGGTTGGTTTGGGGAATTTAGTCCGTGACGCCAACCACGTGTCGTGGTGAAAATAGGCACCACCGCTGCTGGTGACTGGGATCCTGGGAGCGATGGTAGGGAGCAGCTGGGATGTTGTTTTCCCCCTCCGTGGGTAGGGGTCGGTGGTCCCGGGGCCCGATGATGTGACGGGGAGGCAGGGTCGGTGAGGTTGCAGGGGCAGCGCGGCGCGGTGCCGGATGGCACGGGTGTACTCACTCAGCAAGAAAGGTACAAAGTCCTCGGTAAACCAAACGGCTGGATGGACGGGTCCCGCAGCCGGCTGCAGTCTCTCTCCTCGGACAGGTGATGGTGGCTGTCTTTCCCTGCACCTTGATGTTCTTCTTCGGACTATGGATTCCCAACGGTAGTCTGCTCCCCGGTGTATGGGTACCGGAGGAGCCCGTTTGCCCGCAGGCACTGGCCCTTGGGTCTCTAGTCTTAGGCGGTAGCTGTATACCCTCACGGTGTGGGCGGTTGCCTTCAATCGGGACTTTTGCTGTTATGAAACCCCTGGGGTTCCAGTCACATTCGGATCTGACTATTGACGGCGGCTCTAAGCCTGGTCGGGGTCCGATGGCCCTGCCTGTGTGTGCTGGCTTCACTTCGCTCCTCGGTCGGTACCGGCGGGCCATCGCCCGTCCCCGGTTCTACGGTTCCGCGTTGCTCCACCACTCCTGCAGACGGCCACCGCTGTCTGCCGACCTTGCTGTCAGTGCCTGGGCCACAAACCCAGACACCCAAGTGTTCACTCCTCAATCTCCAAAACTGTTATGCTACTTTTACCACCTACAGGCCTGTGAACTCCTTGGTGGGTGGGGCCAACTGCTTGGCTCCGCCCCACCTGGTGTGGACATCAAACACAGGAGGGAGGCAACAAGGGTTTTTGTTTGGCTGTTGTCCCTGTCTGATGGGGATGGGGGTGTTTGTGTTATCTGTGACGACCTGGCTAGGCCAGGGCGCCACACTTGTAGTGCCCTGAGTGTCTCAGAGGTACTACACTTACAACACAGAAAAGGGAACTCATTATTGAACGTTCAGTAAAAGGAAAGATGCAAAAAAAATATCGAAGCATGATTTATTTATTTATTTTTATTTTTTTTTGTACACAAGACAAAATAAGGCCCTGTGTGCACACTGAGTTTTTTGTCGCGGATTTGCCACGGTTTTTGCTGCAGAAAATGTTCAGAACCTTTCTGCAGTTCCTCCCCAGCAAAACCTATGGGAAAAAAAATGCTGTGCGCACACTGCATTTTTTTATCTACAGGTTTTTTCTGCAGAATTTCTGAAGCAAAAAGAATGAACATGTCACTTAATTTCCGCAGGTACCTGCGGTTTTTCCCATAGTGGTAAAAAAACACCGGGACCAACCCGTGACAAAACCGCGGCAAACCGCGGGTGCGTTTTTGCCACGGGTGTGGTTTTCTGTCAGAAGGTGTGGATTTTTCTTAAGTTATTTCCCAGTGCGCACAGGGCCTAAGTCCAGCTATGTTTGGCCAAAACCTACGTCAAGTTTGCCAGAAGCATATTGCAAAACCGTTTGATTTAGTTATGAGCAGGGGTGAGCACGCTCTCTTATTACTCGATCAAGCATCAGGGTGTTCGGGTACTCGCGGAGCTTGGCAGAGTATTGGGGCTGCTCAAATATTTCGTCTGTGACACAACGACCACAAAGCACAGGCTGCTAGACTGCATGATGTGTGCAGGCACCCCATGGAGAGTCGAGCCATTCAGTCTCTGGTGGCTTTTAATGGGGTAAAAGCAACGTTTTCCGATTTTTGTAGTGTGTCAAAACAAAAATCCCACAGTCTCTCTCTCCCTTCCCTCTGAAATGCTCTCTTTATGGCTGGCTGTATGTGGGCAGAGACGAACTGCCTAATCATTGCTTTCTATTATACGCTTTACTAGAATTGAGCGGTTTCAGAGCAATCTGGCCTGCTCGAATCGAGGACAAGGCACCCCAGCCTTTTAGTGCACACCCATCTCTAGTAATGATCTAATAAAACCAAGGTTCTACTTTTGGCCATAATGCCACAAGATTTGTTTGGTGCACAACCACTGCACATGATCAAAAGAACACCATACCCCCATCAAAGCATGGTGGTGGCAGCATCGTGCTTTGGGACTGTTTTCTTTGCAGCTGGAACTGGAGCTTGTCAATTTGGAGAGAATTATAAACAGTAACAAATATCCTTCAATACTGCTAAAAAAAACAAACCAAACTTTGGATGAAAAGGAATTTAACTTTTCAGCATGACTGCGACCCTAAACATACCTCCAAATTGAGAAAACATTGGCTTCACCAGGTCAAGATGCGAGATTTGGAATGGCCCAGACCTGAATTCAATTGAAAAGTCTGACAGATGTGGAAATACTGCAAGGATGAGTTGTTAAAGGTT
>NC_134353.1:141402878-141478750 GCF_048569485.1 Anomaloglossus baeobatrachus | reverse complement strand
GGGCAGGCGGGACTATCTCAGGAGAGCACAGGCCAAAAGGGATCCTCCACCCCCAGGCTGAGCTATATAAACCCGAATGTTCCCCTAGCTCCCACTCCCTAACCAAAGTCATGCCGGCCTCCACTTACGCCAGGGGTGAGGTAGTGGCCTTATACTATATAAATAAAAAAATATTATTAATGTAAATGGTGTGATACTCAATCATTCCTCCATTCAGATTGTGAAAAAAATACCCCATTTTGGCGATCGGTGTTGGGCATTGTTAGTCGGATCACCACCAATCCTGTGGTATTCTTGATTGTGCTGGATAAGTTGATGACACTAAAATTACTAAGAATACAATAAAATATTAATAGATCTTAACTCTTAAGCAAGAATCTTGTAACTTTACCAAGAGTGGTAGCAGTTAGGCCGGATCACACTATGGCGTAACTAGAGTTTGATGGGCCCTGGTGCAAACTTTGGACCGGAGCCCTCCCTCCAAGTACACCGACACTTAGGGTTCGGGATAATGACACTGACACTCGGGGTATAGGATAATGACGCTGACACTTGTTTTTTATCCTCAGCACCCAGGTTTCCCATGATCTGAAATCCCTCTATAGGCACCCAGCTTTCCTATGTTCTGATCTCCATCTTATCTTCGGCACCCAGCTTTCCCATGCTCTGCTATACATCTTTCCCTCAGCACCCAGCTTTCCCATAACAGAGCATGGGAAAGCTGGGTGCTGAGAGAAGATGTACAGCAGACCATGGGAAAGCTGGGTGCTGAGGAAAAGAGCCTTTTTCCCTCAGCACAAAACATTTCCATCCCATGCTTGTATCTTTGTCCCCCCCCACTCGTATATAGTTCTCCAAATACTATAATGGCCCCCACACAGCCTTCCATATAGTTTAAAGGGTCCCACATAACCCTTCAAATATTAGGATGCACCCTCATAGTCCTCCATGTATTATAATGCATTTCCCATAGTCCTTCATATATTATAATTTACCCCATAGTTCTCCATATTTTATACTGCACCACATAGTCCTCCATGTTTTATAACACACCCCCATAGTCCATGTGTAAGGTAGCCTCCATAGTCCTCCATATATTATAATGCAGCCTCCATAGTCCTAAAAGTATTATAATGCAGCCCCATAAATCTTCATATTGTATTATGCAGCCCCATACTCCTCCATGTATAATGCACCCCTATAGTCCATGTATAAGGTGTCCTTCATGTTTATTATGCAGCCCCATAGACCTCCATGTATCATGCAGCCACCCCCCCAGCACCTCCATGTATCATGCAGCCAGCCCCCCTAGGTGTCATGCAGCCAGCCGCCCCAGGCCTCCATGTGTCATGCAGCCAACCCCCCCCCAGACCTCCATGTGTCATGCAGCCAGCTCCCCCCAGGGCCTCCATGTGTCATGCAGCCAGCCCCCCAGGGCCTCTATGTGCCATGCAGCCAGCCGCCTCAGGGCCTCTATGTGTCATGCAGCCAGCCGCCCCAGGGCCTCCATGTGTCATGCAGCCAGCAAAATAAAAAAACAAGTACCTCTCTTCTCCTTCCGACCCCTGCGACCTCGGTAGTTACGCCCCTGCCCCCATATGTCACACACCCTGCTCCCCATACAGCCTGCACCCCCCATATCACACACACTACACCCCCATATGTCTCACACCCTGCCCCACATATCTCACCCTGCCTGTACCCCAACTTACCCCTCTCAAGCACTCTGCACCCCTTCACATCCTTTTGTCACAGTCTGCAGCCCTCATATGTCACTCACCCTGCAGCCCCCCCCCTCATGTCCCCTCTTTTCTCATTACTAGTGATGAGCGAGCATGCTTGTTACTACTCGGTACTCGCACGAGTATCACTGTACTCGGGCTACTCGGCGGGGTACCGAGTAATTTTGCAATACTCGTGCTTTACTCGTGGTCTTCATTTCTGCATGTTGGCGCTCTTTTGAGAGCCAGCCCTCATGCAGGGATTGGCTGGCAGACCACTGCAATGCCACAGCCCTCTTAGTTGTGGAATTGCAGTGATTGGCTGGCCTGCACAGCGTGACCGAGCCTTTATACCGGCCGGCGCGCTGTGCTCTGTACACAGCCATCTCATATTCCCTGCTTTCCACGCCCACAGGCGCCTATGATTGGTTGCAGTGAGACACGCCCCCACGCTGAGTGACAGGTGTCACACTGCACCCAATCACAGCAGCCGGTGGGCGGGTCTATACTGTGCAGTAAAATAAATAAATAAATAATTAAAAAAAACGGCGTGCGGTCCCCCCAATTTTAATACCAGCCAGATAAAGCCATACAGCTGAAGGCTGGTATTCTCAGGATGGGGAGCTCCACGTTATGGGGAGCCCCCCACCCTAACAATATCAGTCAGCAGCTGCCCAGAATTGCCGCATACATTATATGCGACAGTTCGGGGGCTGTACCCGGCTCTTCCCGATTTACCCTAGTGCGTTGGCAAATCGGGGTAATAAGGAGTTAATGGCAGCCCATAGCTGCCACTAAATCCTAGATTAATCATGTCAGGTGTCTCCCCGAGATTCCTTCCATGATTAATCTGTAAATTACAGTTAAAAAACACACACACCCGAAAAATCCTTTATTAGAAATAAAAAACACTAACAAATTCCCTCATTACCAATTTATTAACCCCGACAAACCCTCCATGTCCGGCGTACTCCACGGACTCCAGCGTCGCGTCCAGCTCTGCTGCATGGAAGTGACAGGAGCTGCAGAATACACCGCCGCTCCGGTCACCTCCACGCAGCTAATGAAGGGAATAGCGCGATCAGCTGCTGTCAGTCAGGTAACTCCCGGCCACTGCTGGATCCAGCGGTGGCCGCGATTAACCTCAGTGACAGCAGCTGATCGCTATACTCACCTCAGTTGGTGCATGGAGCTGACCGGAGCGGCGGTGAGTAGCGCGATCAGCTGAGCTGTCACTGAGGTTACCCGCGGCCACCGCTGCATCCACCGCTGGATCCAGGTAACCTCAGTGACAGCTCAGCTGATTGCTATACTCATCTCATTAGCTGCGTGGAGGTGACCGGAGCGACGGTGTATTCTGCAGCTCCTGTCACGTCCATGCAGCAGAGCTGGACGCGACGCTGGAGGACTGTGGAGTACGCCGGACATGGAGGGTTTGTCGGGGTTAATAAATTGGTAATGAGGGACTTTGTTAGTGTTTTTTATTTCTAATAAAGGATTTTTCGGGTGTGTGTGTTTTTTAACTGTAATTTACAGATTAATCATGGAAGGAATCTCGGGGAGACACCTGACATGATTAATCTAGGATTTAGTGGCAGCTATGGGCTGCCATTAACTCCTTATTACCCCGATTTGCCAAAGCACCAGGGTAAATCGGGAAGAGCCGGGTACAGCCCCAGAACTGTCGCATCTAATGTATGCGGCAATTCTGGGCGGCTGCTGACTGATATTGTTAGGGTGGGGGGCTCCCCATAACGTGGAGCTCCCCATCCTGAGAATACCAGCCTTCAGCCGTATGGCTTTATCTGGCTGGTATTAAAATTGGGGGGACCGCACGCCGTTTTTTTTTAATTATTTAATTATTTATTTCACTGCACAGTATACACACACCGGCTGCTGTGATTGGGTGCAGTGAGACAGCTGTCACTCAGTGTGGAGGCATGTCTCACTGCAACCAATCATAGGCGCCGAAAAGCAGGAAAGCAGGGAATAGGAGATTGATTAATGAGCGGCCGGCTTTTTCAAAAGAGGAAAAGCCACCGGAGTTTGAACAGCTGTGCAGCGCCGCGGCAGTGATCGGGGAACGGTAAGTAAGAGAGAGGGGGGGGGAACTGACCGACAGACTGTGAGAGGGGGACAGACAAGACAGAGAGAGACAGACCGACGGACTGAGGGAGATAGAATAAAAAAAAAAAAATGACCGACATCGCTAGTAAAAAGCACAAAACGTGCGTTTTGGACATCGGAGTGCCACACAAGGTTTTCATGTAAAATCTTTCATGTATTAATCTCAAAAAGTAACATACATTAGCTCTATCTCACTATTGGGTATGTGCCCTTAACATTTCCGCCATGAAAATTCATTTTGGTGTCATTTTGGAAGGTTTTCTGGTGAGTCCGTAAAAATGGCGTAAAACTTGGACAAAATTGTTCACAGCTGTGACTTTTGAGTGATAAATGCTTCAAGGGGTCTTCCCCATGCTGATGCCATGTCATTTGAGCACTCTTCTGAGACTTTTGTGACATTTTTAGGGTTTCTACATGCTGCCGGGGGGTCATTTCACAAAAATACTCGGGTCTCCCATAGGATAACATTGGGCTCGGTGCTCGGGCCGAGTACACGAGTATCTTGGGAGGCTCGGCCCGAGCTTCGAGCACCCGAGCTTTTTAGTACTCGCTCATCACTACTCATTACCAGTCATGTGTCCAAATCTCCTTCAGGAATCAGTATCTTCTGGTGCTTTCTGCCGGCAAACCTGTGTCTCCTCCCACACAGTCACATGGGCATGACATCATCGCAAGTCCTGGCAGGATGGATTCCGTCTTCCGTGCAGGAGCACTTCTGCTCTGCCACAGGTCGGAGAGCCCCTCTACTGACACCGGCCCCCCCTGACTCACAGGCCGGCTCTCTGGTAGTCGGCCACTACACAGCGCATCTCCTCTCTACAGAGAGGAGCCGTCTCTGCAGAGCGGCTGATGGGTCCCTAACCCTGCGGGCCTGGTCGCATTGGCGACCTCTGCGACCGCGGCCGTTATGCCCCTGAGAAGAGGAGACTCTCTTCTCAGAGAGGGTCCAATACACATTAGACAAAACGGGCTCAGCGTCTTTATCAAAGAAACTGTAGAAATTATGTTATTATGTGCCTTTAGCCAAAAATTTACTGCACGAAAACTGAGATAAATGAAAATGTATTAAAAGACGAAACAACTTTCCATCTGGTGCACTGGAAAATCTAAATCCCAAATAGAGGAGTAACGCAGATGACATTACATGGTTTGTGTCATAAGGATTGCCAGAAGAAGATTAATATACTCTACATTACTGCTCACAGGACAAACATGAGCAGAGCATAACAGAATGTTCTACAAGATTTTTCCATGTCTATGGAGCAAAAATTGGAGGAATTTCATTAAAGCAGAAATACACTCTCTAGCGTAAATATAGGAATAGGGTTCCACAAAGATTTCATTCTGCAAACTGACCTGATTTATGTGATGATCTGATGCAGCGTGTCCTCCATGCTCATTTTCACTTTGGCCAAGTAATGAAATCCAATGTGACTAACTGAAGCCGCTTCTGTATAGATCCGGACAGAAATTACAGAAGGTAATGACCAGTGAATCAGTGCCACTGAACTGGATAATAAGCGTGTGAACCCGTAGCAATTGACACTGCTAGCCTACTGCTGAATTTGGAGGATGGTCCTTGGATTTCTGCCGCGGATTCAAGGGCAGATCAAGCGTACGTTGAAAAATCCTCTATGTAAGATACTATTAGGTTTATTTCACTGTGTGATATCTGCAGTGGCACTGTAAACAGCCTACGAATAAAGGCGCAAAGTCTAAAGCAACAATTGGTGGACACACATGACTAGCCCTCTCCCCACAGCCAGGTCTCTGCACCCCAATTCACAACCTACAGAAATAGGGTTTTGTGAAGCCCCACAGGTGTTGTATCGGTGCATACCTTCAGGGACTCCACGTAGCTGGTGCTGGTCACAGGTAGGGAATCTTCGGTTTTGATCGTGACGCCACTCTCAGTATTGCGGCCAGTAGGGACCGCCACTGCAGGTTGAGGGTCGCCTGGGGCTGATGGTGTGTGCAGTTAGTTGGAATAGCCTCCTGAGAGTGAGGCAAGCCCCAGGGCCCAGTGTAGGTTTGTAGTACCACAAGTCGCAGAATAACTCACACAGGCAGAACTGCCTTTCAAGGGCTTTACTCACATTTGATGGCAGGGTGAGTAGCCCGGGCGTAGCTGGGATGAACCAGATGGGAACCAGGTATCCTTCAGGCTGACTTTATGAGGGTGACTACTGACTCGCCTTCCTTAGCCCTTGGTGGTTTGGGGTGACCCCGACTTTGAGTCCCTATGGGGGTCACCCAGGGAAGATGCTGCAGCCTCTCTCCCCCTTTTGTTTGCCGTTTGCTTGTTCCCCGGGCCAGGCCACTCCAGCTGCTTGCCTCCTGTGACCTATGGGCCCTCACTGCGGTTACGTGGCTGCGGCTTTTGTGGTGTTGTGGTGTGGGCTTTGAGAGCCCCACACCGGCAGGTTTAGCAGAAGAAAGCTGGATCTATCTTCGCTTCGGGATCTGCCGCCCGGTTGGGCCTGGTGCTCTCTAGCAGTCTCCTTACTTCCCACTCCGTTGCACTCTCTAGCTGAAGCTGGCTTTCAGGTAGCACTCCTAGTTGACCGTTCTCCCCCGTCAGTAGCCACTGCGCGGGCGCTGTTAGACAGCAACAGCCCCACAGGTCTGCTCCTCACTGAGCCCTCTGGAGTTTTCTGCTCTAACCGACTCACTGCTCCTCCTCTCCTGTTCTTGCCTACGCCACCTAGCAACCAGACTCTCCACCACACCCCTTGAGAGGAGATGGAGGCTTTTGGCCCCCTCCACTATTCCAGTGAAGGTCAAGGCTTTGCCCCCTCCTGGGATCCCCAGGGGTCCTCTCATGGGTACATGTGTGAGACCTGATCACTATGCGCCTGTGTTCCACACCCCTGTCAGCCTTCTGGATTACCTGTATTGTACTGTCCCCAGCATGGGTGCAGTACTCAGTGGTGCCTGACCAGGTCAGGGGCGCCACAGTTTCACCATACTCGCCAGGAAGGGAGCAGAGCCTTTGTATGAGTATTTCAGTATAGATAAGAGAGTTAGAAGACTTCCCCTGGTGGGAAAGTAACTCTTCATTTGGTCATCGATTTTCTATTAATATATATAGCAAACATTATTAATCTTTATGATCTACGCTGTATGCTATAACTAATGCATTTTATGGTGGGACAAGTCTATTGTTTTAAATACTTTTTATGCTAATTAAGGTTTTTTTAATGTTTTTTTTCATGTTACTATATACAGTAAAAACAATCAGCTCTTGCACTCATCATACTCCAAACTAAAGGGTGCTTTACACGCTGCGACATCGCTAGCGATTGCTAGCGATGTTGCGAGCAATAGCACCCGCCCCCGTCGTTCGTGCGACATGTGGTGATCGCTGCCGTAGCGAACAATATCGCTACGGCAGCGTCACACGCACATACCTGTTCAGCGACGTCGCTGTTGCTGCCGAACAATCCCTCCTTCAAGGGGAAGGTGCGTTCAGCGTCACAGTGACGTCATAGCGGCATCACAATACGGCCGCCCAATAGAAGAGGAGGGGAGAAGATGAGCGGCCGAAACATGCCGCCCACCTCCTTCCTTCCTCCTTTCCGATGGACACAGGTAGGATGATGTTCGTCGTTCCTACGGTGTCACACACAGCGATGTGTGCTGCCACAGGAACAACGAACAACCTGCGGAATGAAACACCAACGACATTATGATTTGGAGCGACGTGTAAACGATCAACGATTTTTGATGTTTTTGCGATTGTTGATCGTCGCTCCTAGCTGTCACACTCTGTGATGTCGTTAACGACACCGGATGTGCGTCACAAACACCGATCCCCAACGATATATCGTTAGTGATGTCGCAGCGTGTAAAGCACCCTTAAGGGTTCATTCACACGACTGTACCATTTTTCCTGGTACATTCCGTTTTTTTGGTGACTAAATTACTAGACCATGTTTTTCTATGTGTTTTGTGTAAAAATGGGTGGCACACAGAAGTGCCTCCATGTGTCATCCATGTCCGTGTGCCCGAACCTTTTTTTGGATCTATCCTATCTTCTTCCACAAATTGCGGACTGTGGACCAATAGAAGTCGATGGGTCTGCAAAAAAAAAAATAGAGGCCAAACGGAAGTACTTCCATGTGGCTTTCGTATATGGGGACCTGTGTAAATTTATGACACTTCCCTCCTACCGCTTTTTTGTGGTCCGCAAAAAAAGGAAGCAACATGGATGGAAAACAAAATGTTTTTTGCGGAAACACGGAACAGATGTGGTTATCATACGGATGCAAATGTGGACACACGGATCCATGTTTTTGCAGTCCACAAAAATGGTACAGTCATGTGAATTAAGCCTAAGCCTAATATTAGTCTGTAACTTCCTGTTCTTCAAGGACGTTTTTGAGCAGCCATAATGAAGTAGGCAGCAATTAGAGCTGATGCGAATCTATTCTTCTGTCCCAATTATGGTAGCCATGACAGTGGTCTGTGGCCACTGGAATGTGGGAGGGAGTACCGCCTCTAAGCACTTATCGGCGTAAGCCTGCTTTACAAGTTGCAATTTCGCATAGGATATCGTATGCGATTTGCAACGCCCCCATCGTATGTGCGGCACGTTCCATTTGTTGAACGTGCCTCACAAACGATTAACCCCCATCACACGTACTTACCCGTCCATATGACCTCGATGTGGGCGGCGAACGTCCACTTCCTGGAGTGGGAGGGACGTTCGGCGTCACATCGCCGTCACGCGGCAGCCGGCCAATAGAAGCGGAGGGGCGGAGATGAGCGGGACGTAAACATCCCGCCCACCTCTTTCCTTCCACTTGGCCGGCTGGAGCCGCGGGGGGGCAGGTAAGATCTGTTCAATGTTCCCGGGGTGTCACACACTGCGATGTGTGCTGCCTCGGGAACATTGAACAACCCGACGTGCAATTCGTCAGGATTCAACGACATGTATGCGATGAATGGTTTAACGTTCAAACGCAATCGCACGTACCTGTCACACACTACAATGTACCTTACGATCCCGGATGTGCGTCAATTACGATGTGACCCCGCCAACGCATCGTAAGAAATATTGTAGCGTGTAAAGCAGGCTTAAGTGTAACTTGTAGCTGAGCTCCGGCTGTCACAGTCTGGGATGGTGACCGCATCGCCCATGGCTGTTCAATCCCTAAATGCCACAATCAATAGTGATTGCAGCATTAACAGGGCTGGGAAAGGGAGTGTTTTCCCTCTCCCATGCAATTGGGACTCCTGTGACATGATCATGGAAGCCTGCTCATTGCCATGGCAACCCAAGGTTGTTATGACGACTTCCAGGTCAGTCAGCTATGGCAAGGCTGTTAAATCATGCCAGGAGCATATAAATGTGGTATCACTGTACTCGTTATGACCCAAAGAATAACGATCAAAAAAATTTATTGTGGCCCAAAATGCCCAAAACGCCATCTCATCCCGCAGAAAACGAGTTGAAGAACATGATTCAGACAAAATTCCTAAAGGAAAAGTCACAGTAACGAAGTAGCTGGAGTCACGTTAAACTCCCCTTTGGCCTGTTATCTGGGGTTATCCATCATTTACGTGTCTTTTTAGGCATGCACAAAAGTGTGGTCAACAACTATTTTTTGCACCTTTGAAAAGAAGTACACGATGAACAGAGTCCAGAATAACGTTGCTGCCTCATTAGTGAATGGATCCATCTGGATTTTCACCTTAATCACATACTTCGTGGATGCAGATTGAAACCCTTGAAGTAAGTTCTCAGCATAGAGCACAGGATAAATGTGAACTGATCCAAAATGTTCTGTACCACAAGTTGCTACCAATAGCAATTAACTCAATCCACAAATAAACAGGTCCCCACTCACGTCTGTCATCTGTTAATGGAAATATAGAGGTCTTTCATGTTACTAGTAAAAGCACTATGACATCCCCCCCCCCAAAAAAAGGAAATCCAGTAAAATCTGCACTCACAAATTCAAACGCCGCCCTCCCTTCTGAGCCACACAGTGTGCCTAAACTACAGTTAGAGAGCCCAGTTAATTTACAGGGTTTGAGTGTCTCCAGAAGCATGAGCTGGGCACAATGTAAGGGCACTACAATGTACTAGACACTACAAGGACTTATTTGCAATTTTGTTGTAACATTCACTACGTCTGACTACATGTGTGTTTTCCAGAGACAAAATCATCACTACATCCATAAATTAATTCTCAGAAGGATGTAATTTCCAAAATATGGTCACTGATGAGGGTTTCTGCTGTTTTGGCACTTAGGGGCTTTGCAAATGGAGTCCGGAAACTATTTTAGGAAATATGTGCTACAAAAGTAAAATGGCACTCCTTCCCTCTCGAGCTCTGGCATGTGGCCAAACAGTACTGTACAGCCACATATGCGTTATTAACACGTTCAGGAGAAATTTTGTAACCCATTATGGGACCTGTTTTATCTATTCCACTTGTAAAAATTGGAAATCTGGGGTTAAAACAACATGTTAGTGGTATAAATATAATTATTTTTCTTCACCGCCCAATAGTATAGAATTTTGTGACACACCTGTAGTATCAATATGCCCATTGCACCCCTAGATGAATTCAATGAGGGGTGCAGTTTGTATAATGGAGTCACTTGTTGGGGGTTCTGCTGGTCTGGCACCTTAGGACTCGGAGCTTTGCAAGATGACTTGGGACCCGCAAACCATTCCAGCAAATTCTGAAGTACGATACGGTGCTCCTTCACTTCTCAGCTTTTAACAATGAAAAACGCGGGTTTTTCATTGTTAAAGCAAAGTTTTGGTACAGAACAAATTGTTTTTGATAAAAAAAAAAATATCCTGTAGGTAGATGGGACGTGTGCAATATATGGCATGCCTCTGTATAAATCACAAACAACTAGTGTCATATTTGTTCCTGTTTGTCAACTGACTGTGACATGTACAGAGAATAACTCAGAAGTGGCTGGTGGATGACTCAATGCTTCTAGAGTATTGCTCCACTAGACCACCTGAATAATGACATCTGCTCTCTGCGCTGAAGGGGACAAATAATTGCAGATGATTTGCTTACTGCCAAGTCCACTGCTCATTATTCTGGATAACTGCCAGGTCACTAGCCTTGCTTCCCAAATATTCTCTATTCACCAGATATATATATATCTATATATATATATAGATATATATATATACAGTGGGTACGGAAAGTTGACAGACCCCTTTAAATTGTTCACTCTTTCTTTCATTGCAGCCATTTGGTAAATTAAACAAAATTCATTTTTTCTCATTAATGTACACTCTGCAGCCCATCTTGACAGAAAAAAAAACAGAAATTTTTGCAAATGTATTAAACAAGAAAAACTGAAATATCACATGATCATAAGTATTCAGCCCCTTTGCTCAGTATTGAGTAGAAGCAGCCTTTTGAGCTAGTACAGCCATGAGGATTCTTGGGAATGATGCAACAAGTTTTTCACACCTGGATTTGGGGATCCTCTGCCATTCTTCCTTGCAGATCCTCTCCGGTTCCATCAGGTTGGATGGTGAACGTTGGTGCACAGACATTTTCTGGTCTTTCCATAGATGCCCAATTGGGTTTAAGTCAGGGCTCCGTCTGGGCCAGTCAAGAATGGTGACAGAGTTGTTTTGAAGCCACTCCTTTATTATTTTAGCTGTGTGCTTAGGGTCATTGTCTTGTTGGAAGGTGAACCTTTGCCCAAGTCTAAGGGGTGCTTTACACGCTGCGACATCGCTAGCGATTGCTAGCGATGTCGAGCGCGATAGCACCCGCCCCCGTCGCTCCTGCAACATTTGGTACTCTCTGCCGTAGCGAACATTATCGCTACGACAGCGTCACACGCACATACTTGGTCAGCGACGTCGCTGTGACCACCAAACAATCCCTCCCTCAAGGGAGAGGTGCGTTCGTCGTCTTAGCGACGTCACTGCGGCATCACTAACCGGCCGGCCAATAGAAGCGGAGGGGCGGAGATGAGCGGGATGTAACATCCCGCCCACCTCCTTCCTTCCGCATTGCCGATGGACGCAGGTAAGGAGATGTTCGTCGCTCCCGCGGTGTCACACATAGCGATGTGTGATGCCACAGGAACGACGAACAACATCGTACCGGTGGCAGCAGTGATATTAAGGAAATGAACGACCCGTCAACGATCACCGTTTTGGAACGATTTTGCGATCGTTGATCATCGCTCATTAGTGTTACACACTGCGATATCGCTACCGGCGCCGGATGTGCGTCACTAACGACGTGACCCCGACGATATATCGGTAGCGATGTCGCAGCATGTAAAGTACCCCTAAGGTCCAGAGCGCTCTGGAAGAGGTTTTCTTCCAGGATATCTCTGTACTTTGCCACATTCATCTTTCCTGCAATTGCAACCAGTCATCCTGTCCCTGCAGCTGAAAAACACCCCTATAGCATGATGCTGCCACCACCATGTTTCACTGTTGGGATTGTATTGGGCAGGTGATGAGCAGTGCCTGGTTTTCTCCACACATACTGCTTAGAATTATCACCAAAATGTTCTATCTTCATCTCATCAGACCAGAGAATCTTATTTCTCATAGTCTGGGAGTCCTTCATGTGTTTTTTTGCAAACTCTATGCAGGCTTTCATATGTCTTGCACTGAGGAGAGGCTTCCGTCGGGCCACTCTGCTATAAAGGCCCGACTGGTGAAGAGCTGCAGTGATAGTTAAGTTTGTGGAACTTTCTCCCATCTCCCTACTGAATCTCTGGAGCTCAGCCACAGTGATCTTAGGGTTATTCTTTACCTCTCTCACCAAAGCTCTTCTTCCACAATTGCTCAGTTTTGCTGGATGGCCAGTTCTAGGAAGAGTTCTGGTGGTGCCAAACTTCTTCCATTTAAGGATTATTGAAGCCACTGTGCTCTTAGGAACCTTGAGCACTGCAGAAATTCTTTTGTAACCTTGGCCAGATCTGTGCCTTGCCACAATTTTGTCTCTGAGCTCCTTGGGGAGTTCCTTTGACCTCATGATTCTCATTTGGTCTGACATGCACTGTGAGCTGTGAGGTCTTATATAGACAAGTGTGTGCCTTTCCAAATCAAGTCCTATCCGTCTAATTACACACAGCTGGATTCCAATGAAGGAGTAGAACCATCTCAAGGAGGATCACAAGGAAATGGACAGCATGTGACTTAAATATGAGTGTGTGAGCAAAGGGTCTGAATACTTATGACCATGTGGAATTTCAGTTTTTCTTGTTTAAAAAAATTTGCAAAACATTCTACATTTCTGTTTTTTTCTGTCAAGTAAAAAGTGTAACCTGTATCACTTGCAGCCCGAGGACGTGCTGGAATTAACCAAGGGGGAATGTAGCGCCCCTGAAGCCATCAGGGAGCTACAAGGTACTGCATCCCCATCAGGATGCAGGGCCTACCCCTTAGGAACCTAGAAGACCTGTGCCAGTAACACACAAACACTCCATAAAATCCCTGTTTTTCCCCAATTATCCCCCATAGAATGGTACAAGGCTAGGGTCGGAGCAATGGGTGGCCGCCTAGAAGTGGAGTCAGTCCACTAGACAACCAGGTGGGAGGAGCAGACAGAGTGAAGAGTCAGACAGTGAAGAAGAGACACAGTAATGGTGGGAGTTGAGAAGAGTATTTCGGACTGACAGGAGTGAACAGTGACCTGAGGGCCCAGGCGGTTAGTTGCCGATGGAGTACGGTGGAGTACTCCCGGAACTACGCACCAATGGGGTACAGAATCCTAGTTTAGGCAAAAGCTCCAGGCAGACCTGATAAAAATCTGCACAGTGAGGGGACCATCAAGGACCTCACTGACCTTGAAGTTCGGGACTCAGTAGCAAAGAAAGAACCAGAGACAGAACCAGAGACTTCAACCCCACAGGGTTCACGCTATCGTCATACGGACTGCTGAAGAAGACAACCAGGAGGGGACCCCCAGCCGCTCCATGCCACGGGGAGGACCCACCAACAAAAGACAGATGCAGGGGAAAGAAGCCACCAGGTCACTAAATCGGCACTGGGACTAAGGGGACCTGCGGTTAAGACCAGCCAGCCTCGGGTGACCAGTTACCAGCTTGCAGTGAGTAAAAAGAACCAGTTATACCAAACTCCCGTTGTGGCCTACCTTCTTTCATCACCCACCTAAAACACCTATTCTCTGGGACCTGGCCCTGCTTGCGGAGGGCCTAACATCACGGCTGCCACTAACACCAGCCCCAGTAGTAAACATTGTGCAGCGGCGGCTCCATCCACATAGCCGCAAAACTGCAAATGGTGTCACGTATAAACTTTATTCAACAATCCCCTGTAAATATCCCCATTTCAAAAAGCACCCAGGGCACGGAACCAGGCAACGGCCACTAAAGTGACATTTCCCAGTTATACACTGCCCAGGACCGAGTACCTCATAACCCTGGACGACACACACGTACTGTGCAGGTGTGACGCCCTGACAAAACCAGGTAGTCACACAATAGGCCCCCCGCATAACATCTTCCCTCACCTAGGTCACATACAGCCAACCTGAAAGCCTAGTCACCCCCCTCAGGGCAAGACAGGCACACCAGTGTGCGGGACCAGGTGGTTAGGGAACACCCACCTAGGGGTCTAGACAGCCCGGGGCGGGAAAACAGTCAGTCTGAAATGAAGTCTAGTCTGAAGTTCAAGCTGAGAGGAGTGTGAGCTGGAGCTACATGTAGCTCCAGCAGAGAAGTCCAAGTTAAACGGTGCCAGGGTCGGAGACCTGGTACCTTGGCTAGGTGGCAGACGGTGGTCTCCGTCAGCAGGAGATGGGAAGACAGCTCGGCAGATCCGAGGAGGACCTGAGCAGGGTTGGAGCCCGCCGGTACTCACATTGGAGACCCAACCGGAAACCGTGCACAGAAGGGGTACTCAGACCCTGAAGCCAGGACCGGCACCAACGGCCTAACTAATCAACTGATTGAGGGCAGGTTTACAGGTCCTGTCCCAACCAAAGTCCCAAAAGCAGTCACCACCCACAGATATGATAGGATAGGGCAACCGCCAGGGCCCATAGATCCCACGGGTCAGCGTCAGTGGGCACGGCTCCTCAGGCACACAGCAAGCCGGGAGCGGACTCCCGAGTTCCATACCGGGAAGTCCAAACACACAACCACAATCCGTGCAGAGGAAGAAAAGGCGACCACCAGCCCGGGTGGAGGACCAGAGTACAACCGGTCGCAGCCGCCGGCCACCAGCACCTTGGTTTACCAAAAGACTCGTGTGATTAATTTGCTTGTGAGTAACCAAACATCCCCTGCTACGTTCGGGCGCGCAGGCCCCTGCCATCACCATACCCTGCACTGAGACACTAGTCCCTGGGCAGGGGCGTACATAGAAATCATGGGGCCCCATAGCAAAAGGCTGAATGGGGCCCCCCCATCGATAAAAAAAAACAAACAAAAAAACAAACAAAATATTAACATAATAATCATTAAACATGTTACTGGGGGCCGGCACGCATTACTGGGGGCGGCTTATAGTAAGAAATAACACATATTACTACATAGTGTTACTGAACAACACCCACCATATAAAGGTTTGCAATGTACTATTACATTGCAAAATAATGGCGCTACACCATGACCAAATATCACCACATAGAGTCTGAATATAACCACCATCCTGTTACTGAGCAAAGGCCACTGCACCAAGACAAATGGGTTCACACCACAAATCCCTAAAAAATCTGCAATATGTGAACTTGGCCTAAAGTAGGGATGTCCTCCTTCATGCCCCTCACTACACACAATATAAAATTTCACATCTGTCTCCCCCCATTTAATGGTAAGGATTATGACTCTTTATAGCCTTAGGATCTATAGTAGAACTCTGCAAAGTACAGGGATAATACACACACACACACACACACACACACACACACTGATGGCACAGCAAAGGGGCAACACACACACACAGTGATGGCACAGCACAGGAGCAACACACACACACAGTATTGGCACAGGGGCAACACCCCCACACACACATACACACACACACACACACACACACAGAGTGATGGCACAGCACAGGGCAGTTTTTCTGTAGTGTTGCAGGCAGACATGTGTACATTATAATACTCACCTGCTCCCGTGCTGTGAGAGATAATGATAGTGGCTCAGGCCTCCCTGCTGCACTTCCTGTGCGTCTTCCTGGCTGCTCCTTCTGTCCCCTGCTTTTTCTTTCTATTCCTTCTGTTCTCCACTTCTCACTGTTTTTTCTGCTCTCTGTTTGCTTTTCTCTCTTTTCTGTGGTCTCTACTCCTTCTTCACTCCTGCACTGTTTTCCTTTTCATCATTTCATTCTCCCGTAGCTGTACTGAACAAGCTCCGCCCCCGCTCCCGATTGGCTGTTCTCCTCCTGGCATCTCTCACTAGAAGAAGCTGCTGCCTGACCACTCCCTCCTCTTCAGCACAGGCCGCGCACAGTGTGCAGTGTGGGCGAGTTTGAATCTCTGTGTTGGCCAGTCTGCAGCTATACAAACAGTGCCGGCTCCCAGCGGCATTAATCAGCTGCTTGGTGACGGCCCCGGGGGCATGATGCATGAAAGTGAAAATGCACACACTGCGGGCAGCCATCCTGGGCCCCTCCAGCCAGGGCTGCCACCGGGAATTTCTGGGCCCAATACTGACAAAATTTTCGGGCCCCCTTCAGACTCCAGCACAGCTCCGCCTCTACCCCTCGAACCTTCGGCAATAGAAAAAAGTTGTTTCCAGCATCACGTCCAAGAAAAGGTTAAAAGACAATTTTATTCCATAAGGTTAAAACCAACACTAGGCTGGATGGACGTCCACGAAGTCTAAAACAAAGTCTTACGGGTTTCACACCTAAAAGAGGTTTTTAGTCTTAAGCCAGCTTTACACCTTACAATTAGGTGTGCGATCTCGTATGCGATGTGACACGCCCAGGTCGCATATGCGATTTAATGAGATTGCACGTAGGTCGTTCATTTGCTGTCACACGTGCGTTAGTAGTCTATGTTAAATTGATCAATTTTGTGTGCGATCCTTTAGATCATGTGTTCTGTGACGTATGTATTGGGCACATTTTTTTTTTTTTTTTTTTTATTTATTGACTTGCCAAGCGTGTGTAATGTGTAGGGATGCGTTTTTACTATGTCATCTGCCATTCAGCTCTGCTATATGGCCGCTGACAGCAGTAATAGACAGCCATGTAGCAGCGGTGAATGTTAGTTCACAGCAGACACAGACAGAGCCGCACTGTCAGAATGAACTCGGGTGAACCTCACCCGACTTCATTGTCATGCTGCGGCTCTGTCTGTGTCGCGTCCTGATTAGCGGTCACCTGTGAAGGGCTCACCGGTGACCGCTAATCTCCTAAGTGACTGAAGTTAGCAGCCCTCTCTCATACTCACCGATCCCCGATCCCCGGCGCTGCATGGCATTCACACTGCTCCGGCGGCTTTTACTGTTTTGAAAAAGCCGGCCGCCCATTAAACAATCTCGTATTCCCTGCTTTCCCCGCCCACCGGCGCCTATGATTGGTTACAGTGAGACACGCCCCC
Organism: Anomaloglossus baeobatrachus; assembly: GCF_048569485.1. Classification (NCBI taxonomy): domain Eukaryota; kingdom Metazoa; phylum Chordata; class Amphibia; order Anura; family Aromobatidae; genus Anomaloglossus; species Anomaloglossus baeobatrachus. The sequence continues at coordinate 141,461,370 of NC_134353.1, read as the reverse complement.
ACGCTGAGTGACAGGTGTCACACTGCACCCAATCACAGCAGCCGGTGGGCGTGTCTATACTGTGTAGTGAAATAAATAATTAAATAATTAAAAAAAAACGGCGTGCGGTCCCCCCAATTTTAAAACCAGCCAGATAAAGCCATACGGCTGAACGCTGGTATTCTCAGGATGGGGAGCTCCACGTTATGGGGAGCTCCCCAGCCTAACAATATCAGCCAACAGCCGCCCAGAATTGCCGCATACATTAGATGCGACAGTTCTGGGACTGTACCCGGCTCTTCCCGATTTGCCCTGGTGCGTTGGCAAATCGGGGTAATAAGGAGTTATTGGCAGCCCATAGCTGCCAATAAGTCGTAGATTAATCATGTCAGGCGTCTATGAGACACCTTCCATGATTAATCTGTAAATTACAGTAAATAAACACACACACCCGAAAAAATCCTTTTTTAGAAATAAAAAACCCAAACACATTCCCTGGTTCACCACTTTAATCAGCCCCAAAAAGCCCTCCTTGTCCGGCGTACTCCAGGATGGTCCAGCGTCGCATCCAGCGCTGCTGCATGGAGGTGACCGGAGCTGAAACAGACACAGCCGCTCCGGTCACCTCCACAAGGCAAATGAAGACAGCCGCGCGATCAGCTGAGCTGATACTACCAAACCGTTTCGTACTACCAAACGTCCAATGTATGAGGAATAAACGACGTGTATGCGATCACCGTATTTGCGTTCAATATCGATCGCACGTAGGTTTCACACGCAAATACGTCACGAACGATGCCGGATGTGCGTCACTTACAACTTGACCCCGACGACGGATTGAAAGATCTATTGAAGTGTGTAAAGCAGGCATTAGACATATCCTGCTAGATTTGCACAAGTAAGTTATGGAATAAAATTGGTTTTTAACCTTATTTCTTGGACGTGATGCTGGAAACAACTTTTTTCTACTGACGGACTTTGCCTCTCTGAACACGGAGCTGCCCTCCCTGCACCGTCCCCCAGAGAAATGACCCAGGTGATGCATTTACCGGGGGAGCTGGGATCCTCCTTTGCATATTGACCTCCAACCTTCCACAGTCCCACCATCACCCTTGGAAAATCTCCAATTCTGCAAACAGTCCTCACCAATCAAACATTAACCGCTAGTTGTCATTTTGACAGCCCGAAAAAAGCTGCATGCACCATTTTTTGGGTCATTAAAATGACGAACCCCAGACAGAATTATCAGCCATATGCGTATATCTAATATATAAAGCTGTGTATGTGTGTGTGTGTGTATATATATATATATATTATATATTTATATGTATGTGTATATATATGTATATATACACTGTATGTGTGTCCACTATAGGAACCCGCACTGTCTTATTTACAATCACGATATTTTGCACAGACACCTCATGTGACTCAGGGATCGTCATAACAATGTTTTGAGGGGAAAATTTAATCCCGCGCTTTAGGCCGGGGCCACACAGGGCACTACTGCGATCCTCACATGACACTCGGCTCACGCTGGGAGCACAGCATTAAGCGAGTGTCATACGAGTGTCACTGCGACTGAGCTCCGATCATGCGATCGTACCTCAGCTGCAGGGGACGGGCCGGCACTCAGGAGGGTAGGGCTGGTGCTGAGGAGGGGGAGGGAGGGATTTATCTCCCTCTCTCATCCGTAGCCAGCTATTGCCATTCTCGCCCTGCACTCAGGTTACACCGGTGTACCGCGAGCACAGTGCAATTTTTCTCTCGCCCCATACACTTGAATGGGTGCGAGAAAAAGAGTCTCACATTACACCCACAGCATGCTGCGATTGTTTTCTCGGTCCGATTGGGGCCAAGAAAATAATCGCTCATTCCGATTTTCATGCTGTGTGTCTTAGGCTATGTGCGCACTTACCGGATTTTTCGCGGATTTTGCCGCGGATTTGCTGCATGTTTCGCTGCAGAAAATGTTCATAACATCTCTGCAGTGAATCACCAGCAAATCCTATGGAGAAAAAAAATCCTGTGCGCACTGGGCGGAATTTGACAGCTGCATGTTTTGCTGCGGGAATCCCGCAGCAAAAACAAGTGCATGTCACTTCTTTTCCGCACATCGCTGCGGGATTTTACTCCATTGACTCAATGTTAATCAAGAAATCCCGCAGGGAATAACGCAGGCAGCAAATTCTGTGCGGTTCACTGCGTTTTCCTGCGTTATTCCCTGCGGTATTTTGCGGTTTACCTCCGGTAATGTGCATCACTTGCTTGCGGTTTTGCAGGGAAGTGATGTCATTACAGGAAGAGGAAGCCATGCAGAGTAAACACACACACATCACAGAACACACACACATCACAGACACAGACATCACAGACACATAGATCACATAGACACAGACACATAGAACACACATAGAAAGAAAACGGAAATATAGGAAAAAAAGAACGTGGGCTCCGCTGCATATTTACCTTCCAGCCGAGGTAAGCACACAGCGGCGGCCCGGTATTCTCAGGCTGGGGAGGGAGAGGGGCAGGGTTAATGACCCCCGCCTCACTCCCCCTCCGGCAGCCGAGAATATCAGCCGCAGCTGCCCCGGGACTGCGCATGCAATATGCGACAATACCGGCGTGTCCTCGGCTCTTCTTGCCACCGTGTAGCAGTGGTGACAAGGTAATACAAGGGGTTAATGGTGATGGGGGACCACCGCCATTAACCCCAGGCTTGATCATGGCAGCATCTATGTGACAGCTGACATGATCAACCCGTAAGTAAAGTGAAAAAAAACACAGACACCGAAAAATCCTTTATTTTAAATAAAACAAACAAGCCTCGTTCACCATTTTATTAACCCCTCCCGCACCAAAGCTCCGGCGTAATCCAGGTCCGACGTCCAGCGCTGCTTCCATCCAGCCGCGACTGTCACAGACACAGGCTGAATGAAAGCAGCAGACAGCAGAGGTAATTACCGGTCATTTCCCACGGCCGGTAATGTGAACTCACTGCCGACCGTGGGAAATGCAGCGATCTGTCATCTATCTCTCTATCTATCTATCCCTCTGTCTATCTATCTATCCCTCTATCTATTCTTCTGTCTATCTACTCTCAGAATTAAATGACTTTTTTTTTTTTTTTTTTCTTCAATGTGCTTTATTGCATTGAATGCAATAAAGCACATCCCAACCCGCACGCGGCAAAACCGCGGCAATACCGCGAATAATACCGCGGTAAAACCGCAGCAAACCGCGGCAAACCGCATGCGGTTTTCGGGTACGGTTTCCCGCGGTTTTTTACCGCGGGTGCGGTAATCTTTGAGGGCATGCGGAATTTTCTCAAGAAAATTCCACTTCCCAGTGCGCACAGAGCCTTAAGCCTTACAGTTACTCTCCAAAAAAAATCCTTACATTAAAGTCAATGGAGCTATTGGGTGAGGTCATTAATAGGAGCTGTGATTGGTTATTATAGACAACAAAGGACATTGCTTGTGTAAGAAGCTTCTGTGTGAGGTAAAATGATATCGGTAGAGAGAGAGACAGAGACAGACAGGGAATGAGAGAGAGAGACAGAGACAGACAGGGAATGAGAGAGACAGACAGGGAAGGAGAGACACACAGGGAATGAGCGACAGACAGGGAATGAGAGAGAGAGAGAGAGACAGAGACAGACAGGGAATGAGAAAGAGAGAGAGATAGAGACAGACAGACAGACAGATAGGGAATGAGAGACAGAGACAGACAGGGAATAAGAGAGAGAGACAGCGACAGGCAGATAGGGAATGAGAGAGAGAGAGAGACAGGCAGATAGGGAATGAGAGAGAGAGACAGGCAGATAGGGAATGAGAGAGAGACAGACAGAGAATGAGAGAGAGAGACAGAGACAGACAGATAGGGAATGAGAGACAGAGACAGAGAATGAGAGAGAGACAGACAGATAGGGAATGAGAGAGAGAGACAGAGAAAGACAGGGAATGAGAGAGAGACAGCGACAGATAGGAAATGAGAGAGACAGACAGAGACAGACAGGGAATGAGAGAGAGACAGACAGGGAATGAGAGAGAGAGACAAAGACAGACAGGGAATGAGAGAGAGAGACAGACAGTTAGGGAATGAGACAGAGACAGACAGGGAATGAGAGAGACAGAGACAGACAGGGACTGAGAGATAGGGAATGAGAGAGAGACAGAGACAGAGAGATAGGGAATGAGAGAGACAGAGAGACACAGAGTGAATGAGAGAGACAGAGATAGACAGGGAATGAGAGAGACAGAGACAGACAGACAGGGAATGAGAGAGACAGAGACAGACAGACAGGGAATGAGAGAGACAGAGACAGACAGATAGGGAATGAGCGAGAGAGACAGAGACAGACAGGGAATGAGAGAGACAGATAGGGAATGAGACAGAGACAGATAGATAGGGAATTAGAGATAGAGAGACAGACAGATAGGGAATGAGAGAGACAGATACAGACAGATAGGGAATGAGAGATACAGAAACAGACAGATAGGGAATGAGAGAGAGAAAGAGACAGACAGTGAATGAGAGAGACAGACAGATAGGGAATGAGAGAGACAGAGACAGACAGATAGGGTATGAGAGATACAGAGACAGACAGATAGGGAATGAGAGAGAGAAAGAGACAGACAGTGAATGAGAGAGACAGAGACAGACAGATAGGGAATGAGAGAGACAGAGACAGACAGATAGGGAATGAGAGATACAGAGACAGACAGATAGGGAATGAGAGAGAGAAAGAGACAGACAGTGAATGAGAGAGACAGAGACAGACAGATAGGGAATGAGAGAGACAGAGACAGACAGATAGGGAATGAGAGATACAGAGACAGACAGATAGGGAATGAGAGAGAGAAAGAGACAGACAGTGAATGAGAGAGACAGAGACAGACAGATAGGGAATGAGAGAGACAGAGACAGACAGATAGGGAATGAGAGAGACAGAGACAGACAGACAGACAGGGAATGAGAGAGATAGGGAATGAGAGAGAGACAGGGAAAGAGGCAGAGACATCCAGACAGACAGACAGACTACATGTACAATTACACACACTATACATTACCCCATCTTGCAGTTTCTGATCAGTGAAGAGCAGGAGAGAAACCACAGGGACTTGCACGGAGGCTGCAGCAGCTGAACAGCAGGCTCTGCACGTTCACTGGTCATGTGATCAGGCACATGATTAGTGATCTGACAGGTCCTTCACCGCAGCCTCCATAGTACATTTCCTGTCCTGCACTGATAACATAAATCAGTGCAGAGTAGGAGAGACGGCAGCTCTCTATGAGCGATTCGGGCCCCCTCTATGCCCTTATGGCGGCCCCGCCCCCTGGGGCCCGGTGAGCTGAGGGATGAAAGGGAAGGAGCCTGGGCTGTCAGCGAGTGTCCGGGCCCCCCCCTCCTGCCTCCAGCTCACAGGCCCCATAGCAGTGGCATGGTCTGCCTCTATTGACGGTACGCCACTGGCCCCGGGGCAACCATCCCCACCAACGGAGGGGTTAACATCCGGCTGCCATTACATCTCCCCCGGGTATCCCACAACAGCAGCGGTGGTGTCCCACTTCATCACACACCGTGTGTGGCGTCACGAACCAAATATGGTCAAGGCCGTACAACTACGTTCCCCTTTTCATTCGGCGTGTCCGCGTGACCCCCGCAGCGGGTCCGGATCTGAGCAGCGCCGGCTGCTGGCACGGGGTCGGCACACAGGAAGTGCACGGGAGGAATATACACTGAGGACCCGACCCACAAAGGCCCACTCCCGATGCACACTGCAATCAAAGTGCAGTGCATTTCTGAAAATTTGATAAAAGATATTTCAGGAACCAAGCATCCAATCTTTCTTCAACAGGTATGCTTGGATTCAGTATCCTAGTGACAGCAATGCACCATTGCATTGAATCCTGATGGCTGGTTCCCTTTTACAGGGCATGTCAGTGTTTTACTGAATGCACCCTGACTGCTGTGCCCTGGTAGTAAGGGGTTAAGTTCTCCCTCTCATGTCCGATTCTCCCTCCTCCCCTTCCAGGGATGTAATCCAATGGGAATGTTCCCATGATCCCACTCTTTCCCCTATAAATATTCCCCCTCTTCCTGGTTCCGGTCTCTCCTCACCTTGTGAGATCCGGACGCTGCTGTAAGCAACGTTCCCGGTGAGAGATGGCCGACATGCTGGACCAGGCTGTCAGGGACAGAATCAGGAGGGAGGGAGACGCGTGGCTTGCTGCTATACTGGGTGAGCAGCGTTCCCCTCCTCCTGAGGCTCAGACGTAGGCTCCGGGCGGCAGGCGGCCTGCTCGTCTAATCCGCCATCCAGAGCATCTGAGTCCAGCGTGTAATACCCCACTGCGCATGAGCGCGGGACGATCGCGCGCCCGACGTGCGCGCGACCCTCATGCATGCCGTGCGCGCGCGAACCGCCCTCTAACGCCCACACGCCCGCACTCACCAGTGAACGCGGCGGCCGTAAGCCTCTCCTGTCCCTAAGGCAAAGCGGCGCCACTTGAATCAATAAACGTTATCCCTGCGCGCCAAACACCACGTGGATCCCCAGCCCTGGTACAACAGCTTACCCCTCCTCTGCTGATAGCGCCCACACCTTATCCGATGGGAGGAAATCATAGCCGCAGTTCCTCATCGGCAGAGGAGCCTGCTCATAGTCTGCAGCCCCCACCATCTAATGTGTTACCTTCCCTGTCACACTGCATTACTTCTGAAGTAGGCAGGGTGGGGGCTGCTGCTCCCTCTAATGTTTTCCTATCTCCCCAAATGCCTCACCAGACCATGTACCCAAGGGGGGGAATGGCTTTGCCTCCTGCTGCAGCAGAGGTGATGGCCTTGCCTCCTGCGGCAGCAGCGGTGATGGCTTTGCCTCCTGCGGCAGCAGTAGTGTTGACGGCTATGCCTCCTGCAGCTCCCGGAGTGATGGCCTTGCCTCTTGCAGCTCATGCGGGTATGGCTTTGCCTCCTGCGGCTCCGCAGGTGCTGGCATTGCCTGCGGCAGCACCGGAGGTGATGGCGTTGCCTGCCGCAGCACAACCAGCGATGGCTGTGCCCCCTGAGCTGCAGAACCTACCGCGGGTCCTCCCTGTTCAGGATGCAGCGGGTGCCGGAAGCACGGCCCACGGTAGGCGTCGCGGTGGCTGCGGAAACTGCTCCGCTTCCTCCGACTCCTTCTCACGTTCTCGCAGCCCATATAGGCGCAGGCGATACAGTAGGGATCACAGTCGCCGCTCAGCCTATTCTGAGCGACGGTCACGATCATCTCGGAGAAGCCGTAGGTCTAAGTCATCAAGATGGCCTTCCCCATCAACCACAGCTGAGTCATCCGACGACTCCAGGACATCCAGCAGGCACTCTCGTCGCACATCATGCCACCAGAGAGATGCCGAACGCTATTTGGTTCAACCACATGCTGCCGACTCGGTAGCGGCTCAACATGTATCGGTGAATCCCACGGATGCTCCAGCGGTCGGTGAGTACAATTATTCTGGGACTTGGGGAGGAGCTGATAATACAGCTATGTCTTCAAAAGCTCTGCTAGCTCATTTCAATACCCCGGGTAATAAAATACTGGTTAACCCTCTATTACTTGGAAATCAGCTCGAGAAGAGATTTCAGCCTCCTCCTCGGGCTGATATACATAAGGATACGTTCTTTTGTGGTATGTCCCCTTTGGGCTCTCACCTTGACCCTGAGACGGTTACCAAAATATGGGCTAACGATTACATAGACATTTGGTCGCTGGTTTCAACTGACCAATTTACGGTTGACAAGGAGAGGCGTTGCGCTGAACGGCCTTTTGACAAAAAACCCAGGGTCGCCAAAATTATTAATAACTGGCTGCAAGCTTTTTCGTATTGGGGGTGTCATGGGTCAGAAACACCCCAAACGCTGTTCCGAACTTTTTATATATGTTGATTCCATCTATAATGCATACAAAGCGCACGGTGGATCTGCGTGGTGGCGTTATGATGAGGATTTCAGGCGTCGTTTGGCTCTATAACCTCACTTAGGGTGGGGGGTTAAAACTACTGATTCCTGGTTGCGCCTCATGATGACTCCTAAAGCCCCCTTTCATGCCGCTGCCCCTGGCAACTCTGCCGGTTCCAGTTCAGTGGCCGTGCGTAGACCCGGCACATGTTGGCAATATAACGAGGGGCACTGCTGATTCTTTGGTCTCTGCAGGTATAAGCATGAATGCTCTACTTGCGGAGGCTCCCACGCAGTAGCCAAATGCTCCCGCCCTTTGACGAAATTGCCAACAAAGCCATCAAACCCATCCGAAAATCGAGACACCGGTGAGCGTAACCGAGATGGGGCCGTGGCTCGACCGGTACCCCAATAAGGACACGGCGGCGCAGCTGCGCTTCGGCTTCACTTTTGGATTCTTTATCCTTTTTAAACTTAACAGACACCCCCTTTTCGCCCGTAATCTAAAGTCAGCGACAGAACGTCACGAGGTTTTACTTGATAAAATAAACAGCAAGTTAGAAAAAGGCAGATTAAAGGGACCCCTTGATTTGATACCTTTTTTCAACTTACGGGTGTCCCCGCTGGGGGTTGTACCGAAGAAGGAGCCTGGGAAATTCCGTTTAATTCATCACCTTTCTCACCCGAAAGGTTTGTCCGTCAATGATGGTATACTTGAGTCGGATGCATCAGTCACGTACGTCTCTTTTGACAAAGCTGTTGCGTTAGTTAGGCAAGCGGGACCTGGGGCTTTGATGGCCAAGTCAGATATTGAGTCGGCTTTCCGCCTTCTTCCGATCCACCCGGATTGCTACCATCTGTTGGGATGTTTTGTAGATGGTTTTTACTACTACGATACATGCCTTCCCATGGGCTGCTCAATCTCTTGCTCCTATTTTGAGCTATTCAGTTCTTTTTTGGAATGGGTTGTGAAAGTTGAATCCGGTTCCCAATCTATTATTCATTATCTTGACGACTTCTTTTTTGTTGGCCCTCAAGATTCCACCCATTGCCAGCTTCTATTAGATACGTTTTGCAGTTTGATGTCCAGATTCGGTGTCCCTTTGTCGAAGGACAAAACAGTCGGCCCCTTCCAGGTTCTTTCTTTTCTCGGTATTGAGATAGATTCCAACGCAATGGTTTTCCGCCTCCCGGGTGACAAGGTATTAAAGCTGCGCTCGCTGATTATGGGTTTTTGTTCGGTTCTTAGTGTGACTCTCCGTCAGATGCAATCTTTGCTGGGCCTTCTAGTATTCGCCTGTCATGTCATGCCAATGGGCCGAGCTTTTTCTCAGAGGTTATCACTCGCTACTAAAGGAATTCGCCTTCCTCATCACAGCATCAGGATTACCCCCTGCTTGAGAGCTGATTTGTTTATCTGGAATGATTTTCTATCCAGGTACAATGGTCAAACTTAGTTCCAGGATAACTTTGTCTCCAATGAGGAAATATCACTTTTTTCTGATGCATCGGGATCGTTGGGTTTCGGCGTTATTTTTGGCGATCAATGGTGTGCTGAGCATTGGCCTCAATCTTGGCACGCCAGCGGTTTTGTGTCCAACCTGACTCTCCTCCAGTTATTCCCCATTGTAACAGCTGTCTTGATCTGGGGCTCGTCCTTCAGAAATAAACGGATTTTATTCTGGACTGATAATATGTCCATGGTGCACGCGATAAACCATCTGTCTTCATCCTCTTTGCCAGTCCTAAAGTTACTTAGATTTTTCGTGCTGCGATGCCTGGAGCTCAATATGTGGTTCAGGGCTTGCCATGTGCCTGGCAGGTGCAACGCTATCGCTGACTCACTTTCCCTTTTCCCATTTCAGAAATTTCGGCAGCTCTGTCCTCGCGCCCAACCAGAGGGAATATCGTGCCCACCCAGCATATGGGACCTGTTGGAATGCAGCTGATGCCGTTGGTGACGTCTTCAGTGGCCCCGAGGACTTCGCTGGCTTACGGTAAGGCATGGGAGGAATGGCTAGTTTTCACAGCTAATTACCCAGTTTCTACATCCGATTCTGCCAGACTGGATGTTACCTGCCAGTACCTGTATCACCTGTACAATAAAGGTTCTTCTTGCGCGGTAGCGCGGAACCGGCTGTCGGGACTTGCTTTCCATTTCAAACTACGAGGTTGGTCGGACATTACTAAGTTCTTTATAGTCCAGCAAGCAGTTAAGGGGTGGGGCAGGGAGCAGCCCAGAAGGGAGTGTAGAAGGCCGGTTTCCTTTAGCCTTCTTTCTCGTATCATCGAGCACATCTCCGCCGTTTGTCCTCCTCCTTTCGAGTCTGCTCTTTTCTCTGCTTCTTTTGCTATAGCCTTTTTTGGCGCATTGCGCATTGGCGAGTTGGTTTCTCCTGCCGGAGGCACCCACGGAGGCCTTCGGCACGACAACATCACCTTGTGTAATGGGGGTTTAAGGATTAGGATTCAGAAATCTATGACTGATCAAACCGGAAATGGCTGCTGGATATCTTTGTTTTCTATTCATGGCCCAGTGTGCCCTGTTACATTGATCCGTAACTATATCGCTTTGCGCCATGGTAACTCTTCATTCTTAGTCCATGAAGATGGTTCACCTCTGACGAGATTCCAATTTTTAGCTGTTTTTCGTAAATGTTTAACGTTCCTGGGCCTGCTTGCCGGTGAATTTGGTTCTCACTCCTTTCGGATTGGGGCAGCGACTGAGGCCGCCCAGGCGGGATTGCCCAATGAGGTCATCCAGCGCATAGGCCGGTGGCGTTCCGCATGTTTTGCAAGATATATTAGACCAGAATTATTGCTTCTTTAATCAATTTTCTTTTACACAGGTTTGCCTTATTGTACATGTGTCACTGACAGTTTTCTCCTTTTAGGCGCTGCCAAGCCTGTCATTTGGTTATTGGGCCACTCCTATATTTTCTGGGCAAGACAGCAGGCTGAGAATCGACCTGGAGGACGTGCCCTTGGCTTTTGTGGCTTCGAAGTTAATTGGAGAGGCATCAGGGGTCTCATATGGCCTCAAGTTATACCCGAAGTTGTGGAGATTGCTAGGTCTGCCTTAACTCCAGTGGCCCTCGTCATTCACGCCGGGGGAAATGACCTCGGTTCCTGCCGTTTGGCGGAACATATCACCACAATGAGGTCAGACATAGACAAGTTTCATGCCTTTTTCCCTGAACTTGTCATTGTTTGGTCCGAGGTTGTTTCCCGGCCTGTTTGGCGAGCGGCTCAAGGAGCTGCAGCTCGTGAGCATTCGAGGCGGACGCTCAATTCGCGTATTTCGCGTTTTGTCCATTTTAAGGCATGGACGTTAGACACTGGCAATTGGAGGGGGACAATTCCTCCCTGATGTCGAACGATGGCATACATTTAAATGACATTGGACTAGACATATTTTTGTCAGGCCTGCAAGATGGTATTGAGCAGGCCTTGTTCATTATGGGTGGGGGTTGGAGCACAGTCTAGGGCCTCTGCTCCTCCGTGGCGGTTTCAAGCCAAACGGTTGTTCAGTTAAGAAAGCTAAAGTGCGCCGGGAGTCCGGCCTGGCACAAAGTTTTGTTGGAAAGTGGTGATTAATAATGGTTAATTGTGCTGTGACCGACCTCCATCCACAATAAAAGATGAGAGTTGTTTACTATTTTATAAAGCTTTCCTAATAAAGTTTGTATTTTTGGTTAATTTGTCTTGGAGTGGTTAATCGGACATGGGAGGGTTTTGGTTGTGGGGTTTCAGGTCTCAGTAGTCTACAGGGCATGTCAGTGTTTTACTGAATGCACCCTGACTGCTGTGCCCTGGTAGTAAGGGGTTAAGTTCCCCCTCTCATGTCCGATTCTCCCTCCTCCCCTTCCAGGGATGTTATTGTCGCGGGCGGAGAGGGGTTTTTGGGGAACGCCGCTCGCCTGGGGGAATCTCTGGCGCTCGGGTCCGGTGCTTCTGCTCCTCGGTGGCTCGAGCACGGGGCCGGACGCAGGGGCTCAAGCAGCTCCTCCTCACCCACGAGTGAAAAGGGGGAAAGTTTGGTGGTGGGATGTCGGTTGTGACGCCACCCACGGGGTTGTGATGATGGTGGGCACCACCGCTGCTGGTGACGGGGGTTCCCAGGAGCGATGGCGCGGAGCAGCTGAGGTGTTGGCCCCTCCGTGGGTAGGGGCGGTTGGTCCCAGGGCCCCGGTTGGGGGTTTGGATGGATGGATGTTGGTGGGTAGGGGCTAGGTGCAGGTGCCGATGCGGGGAGGCAGCGCGGATGCGGGGCAGCGGGCAGCGCTGTGCCATATGACATTGGTGTACTCACTCAGATAGTCAATCACAGAGTGTCTGGTAAACCAAACGGCTGGATGGACGGGGCCCACAGTCGGCTGCGGCTTCTTCACTCCCCCCGGACGGGTTGGTAGCGGCTGTCTTTCCCTGCACCTGTGTGTAAGTGTTTGACCCCTATGGATTCCCACAGGTGGTCCACTCCCCGGCTTGTACGTGTCAGGAGAGCCCGTTTTGTTCGCAGGCGCTGGCCCTTGGATCTCTGGCCGTTGGCGGTGGCTCTTATCCAGACGGGTTGGGCTGTTGCCTTCTGACGGGACTTGGGTGGGAATGAACCCCTGAGGTCCAGACCGCAATCAGAGAATTTGACCATTACAGTGGCTTCCGAGCCTAGTCGGGGTCTGAGTACCTTGCCTTGGTGCTTAGCTTCAATCCGCTCCCCGGTTTGGTACCGGCGGGCCACCGCCCGACCCCGGTCCTACGGTTCCGCGGACGTCCAGTAACTCCTGCAGACGGCCACCACCGTCTGCCGACCTTGCTGACGGTGCCTGGGCTCCAACCCAGACACTCACAGTCTCTCCACTTCAACCTCCAACTCCACTTCACTTGAACTCCAAACTCTAACTAACTCTTTTTCCCGCCTCCAGGCCTGTGAACTCCTCGGTGGGTGGGGTCAACCACCTGGCTCCGCCCCACCTGGTGTGGACATCAGACCCTGGAGGAGGCAACAAGCGTTTTTGTTTGACGGATGGTCCCTACCAGGGAAGGGGGTGTGTATGTGTGTGATGGTGTTCTGTGACCCCTGGGGTCCAGGGCGTCACATTATCCAATGGGAATGTTCCCATGATCCCACTCTTTCCCCTATAAATATTCCCCCTCTTCCTGGTATCGGTCTCTCCTCACCTTGTGAGATCCGGACGCTGCTGTCTCACCCTCCCTCCCTAGCTTTTGGTTATTCTTTTAAAGTCACAGCGGTTTCAAGCCAAACGATTGTTCAGTTACGAAAGCCAAAGGGAGCTGGGAGTCCGGCCTGGCACAAAGTTTCTTGGAAAGTGGTGATTAATAATGGTTAATTGTGCTGTGACCGACCTCCATCCACAATAAAAGATGAGAGTTGTTTACTATTTTATAAAGCTCTCCTAATAAAGTTTGTATTTTTGGTTAATTTGTCTCAGAGCGGTTAATCGGACATGGGAGGGTTTTGGTTGTGGAGTTTCAGGTCTCAGCAGTCAAAGCTGAGGAAATAGATCTGCATAGATCAGAAAATCACCCTCTCTCTCAGGAGCTATTTCGTATCCCCTCCTTAGCAAACAGAAGATTGCCAATGTAAAAATATGGTGTATTCTTTACCGTAGCAGGACACTTTGACAGTGCACATTATAAAAAGAATTTCCTATCCAAATTCTTAGAAAACCCAATGATGTGAATGTGAGATCTCAGACATGTCGGCACATATACCCCTAGATGCAGAATAAATGGATTTACACAATGTGCTTTCTTATTGGACTTTTGCAAAGATCAGTCACGACACATCAGTGGAGAGATTTCACATCACCTACACCACTGGGAAAAATTGTGCAACATTGACGTTTATTAAGTGCAGATACTGCTCTTTTCTTATTTGGTTCACTTAACTAAGTGCCGACCATCTGTTATTACACAGAAAGATCAACACAGAGAAATTGTCCTGTGTAACTAACCTGACAATGAATGCATGGCTGAATCTTCCCATATGGACCAATTTGCAAAAAGGCCACATAAAAAGGAGCATACAACAACAGATTAGCTGGGTGTTTGCACTCTCTTTAGAAGTATAAATATACTGTGGGTTATTGTGAACTATAACAATTATACCAATAAACCTAACAGCTTCCAATACCAGAGTCTAAGGAGGGAGTAGAGGTAATAAAAAGAGTCATCCTCAGGATCGGTCACTGTATTACTTTGTGCAAATGTAAGGGGTGGACGGTCCCCTTACAAAGAGGAGTAGTTTCCCCCCCCCCTGAAGATACCCCATGCTGGGGTAGATAAAGTTGTAATGTTAATGTTAATGATAAATTGTGTTTATACTGTTTTAGTGGTTTCCCCTAGTGGCCGGGTGGGATGGCTGTCCCCATAGAAACAGTGCAGGAGAAAGGAGGAGCCGGCAGCAGAAGAGGGAGGGAGAGAGAGAGTGGTAGAGAAAAAGTTTGAGTTGGAGGCAGTCGAGTCCGGGACAGGAGAGAAGGAGCAGTGGGGGCAGGGTGTGGGAGCTAAGTGAACAGCGTACGAAGAACAGAGAAAGAGAAAGTGTCCTCTATGGTGAAACAGGTTTGAGTGGGTCAGGTCTGCGGTAGCCGGAGTGGGAGCCCAGGTGAAGTAGAGTAGCCGGGCACATCCCCACGAGAGGAGAAGACATGAAGAGGTGTTCCCCCATCAGGAGTTGTGAAACGATGCTATCAGCTTACTGCCACTGCTGTGAAGATGTGTGCAATAAACGGGCCTTCTGATTCAACTGATCTTCGTCTGCAAAGTCTTTATACGTCTGACAGTGTTCTCTGTATCACCACACTCTGCCCCACCAAGCAATCTCCTGTCCCAATAGTGACGGCAGAGCCGGGGGTTAGCCTGATAGAAAAAGGGGCCACGACTACACCCTCTGAGGCACCCCCGGCACCCCGTTACACAAATATCGTGATAATTTATATATGAAGAAATACATTTTCCAAAGCTAAAGGGAAGATCTGCCTTGGAGTCACTCTAGGAAGTGGAGCACATGACTCTAGTATTATGGATTAGGAGGTCCGAAAAAAGCTCCAACCGCTTTCTTTTTACCTCACTGCTCCCACCCTCACCCTTCACCATCCAACCTGCGCCAATAAAAAAACGACCACGTGAATCGGATACATTTGGTTACAACAACAATTTTAGTAATGAACATGCCAGTTTTAGACATATGGTATGTCTCCAAAATGCATATTCTTAAAATGTTATTTAAATGATGAGGCTAACAAAATGTCTAGTAAGCACCATGCCATGACCCATTGAACCATTACTAGTCCCAGCCGTGACCCAATTGGTTCAGGAGCACCGTAAAAACAACAGTTTACTTGAATTTAGCCGACTCCTATAGACATCAACCTGCCAGGAGCCATAAAAATAACCAGACCTATCATGAATTGTTATCTCCAAATTGAGGGGCACATACCCAGGATGATTCACAACCACCATGACCAGACAAAACCTTTCCTTCTTTGAAAAGCACTCAAGAGTAAGCAGGGTGGATGGGACTGAGATTAGTTTCCCTTTAAGCTCCCCTTCCAAATTTGACTAATGTCAACTGAACCCTCCAATCCGAATCGTTGTGGCCAACAGTTTATTGTATATGGGAGCCCAAAACAATTTCTTGTTGGATAAAATATTAATTTGGCATGTTCGATTTCAGCCCGCCAATGGCATTTTTCTCTGAGATAAGCCGCCACTAGACATGTCTGGCGGCAGCTATCTTATAGAGAACAAGAGTTCCTGGCTGAACGATCACTCCTGCATATGGAAGAGCCTGCTAAGATGATTGCAGGCAAACCAATGGGCCAAACCATCATTTGGCCAACAGTCATCTGAGTATGACAGGCTTTAGCGGTAATGTAAATAACTCCCCAAAATTCACTGATTTCTAGACTATTAGTCAAACCCTACCTCCTATGCCCTTCCCTATAACCCACTGTCATGTTGTCCTCCACCCACTGCCTGGGCCCTCTTTATATGCAGTATTCTAGGGAACATGTACTGTCCATTGTAGCAGTCCTCATGGCTGCTATGAAGACCATAGTGGGAAGAGAATCTTCCACGAAACTGCTTCCCCTACTATCCCCACATACACATACAGTAAAGGGTGCTTTACACGCTATCGCTAGCGATGTCGATCGCAATAGCACCCACCCCCGTCGTATGTATGACATTTAGTGATCGCTGCCGTAGCGAACATTATTGCTACGGCAGCGTCACACGCACATACCTTTGCAGCGACGGCGCTGTGACCGCCGAACAATCCCTCCTTCAAGGGGAAGGTGCGTTTGGCGTCATAGCAACGTCACTGCGGCGACACTAAGCGGCCGCCCAATAGCAGAGGAGGGGCGGAGATAAGCGGGCTGAACATCCCACCCACCTCCTTCCTTCCTCATTGCCGGCGGGACGCTGGTATGGTGAGTTTCCTCGTTCCTGCGGTGTCACACACAGCGATGTGTGCTGCCGCAGGAACGACAAACAACCTCGCTACTCACCAGACAACGATATTTGGTGTTTGGACGACCTCTCCAAAACCAACGATTTTTACCACTTTTGCGATCGTTGAAAGTCGCTCGTACGTGTTACACGCTGCGATGTCACTAACGACGCCGGATGTGTGTCACAAACACTGTGAACCCGACGATAAATCGTTAGTGATATCGCAGCGTGTAAAGCACTCTTAAGACTGTGTGCCCATGATCAGTGTTTGCAGTGTTTTGGACACAGCATACTTCAGCTGCATCCAAAACGCTACATTGTACAGTACAAGCACAGTGGATGGGATTTCTAGAAATCCCATGCCCACTGTGCGTGTGCGGCCTGCAGCAAACACTGACCTGCGGTGCGGCTTTCCTGAGCTGCATCATGTCAATTCTTTGCTGCAGAGTTGCAAGCGTCACTGTAGAGAGAACACAAGCGAGAGATCGCAGCGTCCCGAACCCTGATCGTGGGCACGAGCAGCTGCGATCTCCGGCATTCTCCTGCGGAGGAGCCTTGCTGCCCCACAGGTCAGGATCCCCCACATCCAGGACACAGCCCCCACATCATGGGCACGTACCCTAACAGTGTTGGGTGAACTGAAGGGGATTATACAAATTGTGCACATTTTAATTACAACTATATTATTTGATTTGCTCCCCCTATTGGTAGATGCAGTCAGCCAGGGTTCACCATTTGCTATGTAACAGAGCGTTTGTAGCTCCAGGTGTGAAAATCAGACCCATTTAAATAAAAGAATAAAAAAACCTTCGAACTTTCGAACAATATCTACTGATATATTTCATCATCTCGACCAGAAAAAAATTACTATAATAATGAAAAAAAAATCACAGATTTTCTTTCAATGTGAATTGTACTACAGAGCCCACACTCATTAGTTACATAAGGATTATTATTTACCAACCATGGGTGATATTATTAAGATGATGGATGGTATGTGGTCAGCTGCACAGCATAAATCAATAGGAAGAGACCTCAGATTACTCTGAGGATAGAAGCCCATGTGGAATTACTGCTGGCACTTGCAGTACCACTTCTCACCAATGTCATAATCCAAACTCCCCAGTAGTTACTAATATAATATCATATTTAAATTACATAGCACTGGGTTTGCAGTAAAACATAGGATGAAGATAGTTACATATCTTTGAAGGTCAAAGAAACTGAATTACCAAAAATAAATTGAGCCTATTGGAAAGTATTTTTGAAAATATTTGCAAAGCTAAAATGCTGCGCCTCCCATGTCATCAAACATCAATCTTTTCTTTTCTACTAGCAATCTTTTTTCATTAGGAGACATAAGTGATTAAAGCAGATCTGTAGGCTAGCTACAAGTTGCTAACCAGATGGTACAGAGTACCTTCGAGATTACATGCGATGTTCCCAACGGTTGATCCCATGTGCTGGCGGTGTGGCACAGCAGAGGGCAACATTCTACACGTGTTCTGGGAATGTGAGGCGATCCGGCCCTTCTGGAGGGGAGTGTCTGATATCATTTCACGGGTGACGGGTGGAGAGGAGGAATTGGGACCTGCTGCCGCCCTGTTACATCACTGCGGGACTTCTAAAAAAATATACAAAAAATCTTTGAGGAAATTCCTCATCATGGCGGCGAGAGTGTGCATCCCAGAGAGATGGAGGAGCACGGCACCCCCCTCGCTGGTTCAATGGATCAATAAGGTCAATAACCTCATGTATATGGAGGATCTAACTTCATCATTACACAACTCATATGAGAAATTTTGGGCCACGTGGAGGGAGTGGATGGACTTCCAGCACTCGGAGGACTATGGTGCTCTGGTGGGCAGTGTTGAGGCGGCTGAGGGAACCACAGAAGGTAATACATAAGCGGATCCCCAGACCCCACCCCCCCACCCCTTGTTACCCTCACCTGGCCCCTCCACATCCCAGCCCCCCCCCACCCCTTCTTACCCTCACCTGGCCCCTCCACCTCCCAGCCCCCCCCCCCACCCTCCTCCTTTTCTCCAGTTTCTCACTCTTTTCTATTCTTTGTTTTATTTCTCTTGCTTTCTTTCTGGTCTTTTCCTCTTTCGCTTCTTACTATTCTTGGTGAGTTACGTATGTTACCTGTTAAATGTGAATTTATTCTTTGAAAAAGCTAGATGGAACCCTGAATGTCTATACACCTGAAAGGGGGCATTTGCAGGAACATTTTCTGTCACGATGTAAAAATGTAAAGTGTGCCTTATGTCCTATTTTTTGGTGTGTTGAATGTATCTTACAAAGGTCCATTTGATCTTAAGAACTGTTACGTGTACTGTTAAAGGATTACATTTATAAATAAAAGAATTTAAAAAAAAAAATAAAGCAGATCTGTCATTAGATTTTACAATAAAAAGTATATAAATTATTAAAAAAAAAATTGTCCTGACACTGATGTACTTACTTTGAAAATCTATGTCAGAAGGGCTTTATAATTCTGATAATAAAATATGCATTTTATAATGCGGGCTTCACACGGTACGATCTACCGTGCGATTGAACGAGCGATCGTACCCGCCCCTGTCGTATGTGCATCACGGGCAAATCGCTGCCCGTGTCGCACAAAGTCGTTTAACCCCTGTCACATGGACTTACGTGCTGAGTGATGTCACTGTAGGCGGCGAACATCCACTTCCTGAAGAGGGTGGGACGTTCGGCATCACAGCGACGTCACACAGCGGCTGGCCAATAGAAGCGGAGGGGCGGAGATGAGCGGGACGTAACATCCTGCCCACCTCCTTCCTTCTGCATAGCCGGCGGGTGCCGCGGGATGCAGGTAAGCTGTGTGCATCGTTCCCGGGGTGTCACACAGTGCGATGTGTGCTACCCTGGGTACGATGAACAACCTCTGCAAACTAAAATAAATGATTTTTTAAAAATAAACGAGGAGTACACGATACCTGATTTCTCCCCAATTTGCGATCGCTCGTAGGTGTCACACAGGAAGACTTCGCCAACGAAGCCAGATGTGCGTCACGAAAACCGTGACCCTGACGGTCTATCGCATGATAGATCGCCTCGTGTGACGCCCGCATTAGTCAAACTGAAGAGTAAAAGAGCTCATGAGTTCAAGAGAAAATATATGCAATATCTCATAGCTGAAGAAAAAGACATGGACATCCAAAAATCATAAATTCATCTAGTGCCATTAGGCAAAAATGTATACAACTAAACATGAAGTTCTTGATGTAACATTCTTATCAGACTGTATGAAGCCCACTGCCATATCACAGCGAACCTATGAGTGGGTCCCTAAATTATTTAAGCTTTAAAGAGACTCTGTCAGGATATTTTTGCTATGTAATCTGAAGCCAGCATGCCGTCTCTTATTTTAAGTCTATTTTTGTTTACCTGCAATCTTAGTTTAAGCCTCTTAGCTTTATCATTAGTGGGTCTCAGCAGTGCGTGAGGCCCGCAACACACATCCGTGCCTCCAGTACGTGTTTGGTATGTTTTTGCACGTACCGGAGACACGGAGACCCATGTTATTCTATGGGTGATGGCACACACGCGTAAAATCACACGGAACGTGTGTCCGTGTGATAAGTACGTGTGTGCGTTTTCCCGCACGGACAACATGTCCGTTTATGGCGGTCAGCACGCAGGCACGGACCCGCTAAAACCAACGGGTCCGTGCCTGCACGGACGGCACACGGAGCATGTCCGTGTTCAGCACGCTTCGTCCGTGTGCGTTTTTAAACCAGCGATCTATTTTTTTTTTCTTTTTTATTAAAGTCAGTCTACTTACCTTTTTTTCTGCTGTTCTCAGTCATACTTACATTGGCGCTCGTTCTTTCTTTCCCCGGCTCATACTTACCAATCCCCGATCACCAGCGCGGCGAGGAACAGCTGTGCCGAAAATACGTGGCTTCAATTCATTTGAAAATGCCGGCCGCTCATTAATCAATCTCGTATTGCCTGCTTCCCCCACCCACCAGCGCCTATGATTGGTTGCAGTGAGACACGCCCCCACGTTGAGTGACAGCTGTCTCACTGCACCCAATCACAGCCGCCGGTGGGCGGGTCTATACTGTGCAGTGAAATAAATAAATAATTAATTTTAAAAAAAAACGGCATGCGGTCCCCCTCAATTTTGATACCAGCCAAGATAAAGCCATACGGCTGAAGGCTGGTATTCTCAGGATGGGGAGCCCCACGTTATGGGGAGCCCCCCAGCCTAAAAATGTCAGCCAGCAGCCGCCCGGAATTGCCGCATACAATAGATGCGACAGTTCTGGCACTCTACCCGGCTCTTCCCGATTTGCCCTGGTGCGTTGGCAATCGGGGTAATAAGGAGTTATTGGCAGCCCATAGCTGCCAATAAGTCCTAGATTAATCATTGCAGGCGTCTATGAGACCCCCCCAATGATTAACCTGCAAGTTAAAGTTAATAAACACACACAGTGAAAAAATCCTTTATTTGAAATAAAAAACAATAACAAATACCCTCGTTCACCAATTTATTAAGCCCCAAATACCCATCCATGTCTAGCGTAATCCACGGAGGTCCCGCGTCACTTCTAGCTCTGCTACATGAAGGTGACAGGAGCTGCAGAAGAACCCCACCGCTCCTGACAGCTCCACGCAGCAACTGAGGTGAGTAGCGCGATCAGCTGTGCTGTCACTCAGGTTACTCGCGGCCACCGCTGGATCCTCCACCTGTGACAGCAAGTCGCCCGAGTGACAGCGATGAAGTCACAGGTGAGTTGCGGTCTCGGGTGGAGGATCCAGCTAGCCGCGGGTAATCTGAGTGGCGGCAGCGCTAATCGCGCTCCTCACTGCAGTCACTCAGGGGATTAGCGGTCACCGGTGAGTCCTTCACGGGTGGCCGCTAATCAGTACACGACACCCAGCCTGAGCTGCGGGATGACAATGAAGTCGGGTGAAGTTCATCCGACTTCATTCTGATCGTGCAACTCTGTCTGCTGTCTGCTGACATGTATCAACGAAATTTTACCACACACACAGACATTACACACGGACATTTCACGTACACATACACCGACATTCCACACGCACACACGGACATTCCACACGCACACACGGATAGCATACGCCATCACACGGATGTCATACGTACCGGAGAAACACCCAAAAAAAGGAACACTAACCCGAAAAACGGACCGTGTCACAAGTACGTTTTTTATGCGGAAGTGTGTTTTTGGCTTGAGTTGTAGTTTGATTCCTCCCCCCTCTGCGATTAGCAGCTTCTGTCTATGGACATGTGCACTGAAAGCCTGGTGTGGGCGGGGACATCTCCCAGCACTGCTACATACAAAAAATAAAATCTTTCACTGTGTCAGAACGGCTGCAGCCACTAATCTAAGTGATACATCGTTAGATTCGGAATCTCTCTGCCTATATCATACTGCTCTCAGATGAGGTAGCAAAAACCTGACAGATTCTCTTTAAAGGTGTGACACTGTGCACCAACCACCGTCGACAATGCAACAGCAGGGCAGATAGCCTGGTGCCTCACAAAACCCAAGCTGCAAGACTGAGTCCCCAAGACTCCAGGTCACACAACCCTACAGGCCTTTTTTGCACTCAGTTCACAGTTTGGGAGCTTGTGGAAGGTGAATTGCCCAGCTCCTTTCACAGGGTGTTTTGTGCCTATGGGGCGATGTGGCCTGGAGTCTTGGGGACTCCGTGGGTGTTGTGAGGCACCAGGTCACCTTACTCACTGTTGCATTGTCTCTGCAGGGGTGGTTGGTGCACAGTGCCACACCTTATAAAGCTTAAATAATTTAGCCCCCCCCCCCACCCCAGAGATTTGCTGTGACGTGGCAGTGGGCTTCATACAGTCTGATAGGAATTTTAAACTAGGAACCTCATGTTCAGTTGGATAATAAAGTCTTGCCTAGTGGTCCTAGATCAATATATGACTTTTGGATGTGCAGTTCATGTCTTTTTCTTCAGATTGTACTGAGCAGTGTGAGATCTCAGCAGCTGAAGCAAGCTGTCAATCAGACTGAGTTAAACCTTTAATAAGGAATTTTGCAGCCATTCTCACATGGACTTTTAATGTAAGTTTACCAAGCTCATCAGGTCTAAGAGATCTATTTAACTGTGTATCTAGATTGTCTGATGACACATCCATTTTTAATACAGTATCACTAGTAAAGGAATACAATACACTTTGCACACAGATCACATCATCTTTCCACTGGGCTCCTTTTTAGTGTAGTAAATTACAAATGAAGGAAATTACACCGAAATACTACTACTGTCCTAATTTTATGCGCAAAAGCGTAATGCCGTTGTGGTTAAATAATATATAGTGTAAATGTGTATAATCGGTGAGATTTTCAATATCTTATGACCTTTCCTCTAATCTAAAAAGCAATGTTATTATACAAGTAGTAAAATATATTTCTAAAGAATGGATTAGAAGTGTCCCAGTAACCCCAGAAACAGCCCAACGTGTGAGTATTCATGAACCGAGTACATTCTTGAAGGGATTGTCTGTGTTCTGAGTAAGCGGCTTTACGAATCTCTGAATGATTAGAGGTATTATTTGCTTCATGTCAATTCAGACTAATAAAGTATACCGAAAGAAGTAAGCATACAATGTGCCAACCAAAGGTGGCCGAGCTCTGTACATAGAAGGGGGTTGATGGTTGAACACCTACTGGACAAGGATCACCAGGAGCAATCGCTAAATAGACTGTTGTAAAAGAGAGGTGTGGAAAACTACCAGAACTGAAAGATGTAGACTATTAACTAGATGAAGTTCAAACAGGTGTTAGATGATGGATGTGTATGTAAGAGACTTAAAGGGGTTGTCCAGGTTTCTGAGCAGTGTCTACAGACTCTTATGTGACTGCAGACTTTTGACTCTTGATAGCATGTGGTGTGCGTACTGTCTCACTTCTTCTGTATTCCTGGTATGAGCAGTCAAATGTCTCCATGTAAGGCTGGTTTCACACATCCGGCTTTTTGCCGTTTTGCCAGATCCGGCGCTCTCCCATACAGATAATACAGTACAATGACAATGCTGTAACTTCTGGGTCACATGCGCCGGTCACATGACAGCATGTGACCGGCGCTTGTTGCGCTGTCATTGTACTGTATTAACTGTACGGGAGAGCGCCGGATCCGGCAAAACGGCAAAAAGCCGGATGTGTGAAACCGGCCTAAGCAAGTTGCTGTCATGTGCCTTCTACAGTAGATGCCTTTGGCTTCTCTCGATTCACTTCCATTGACAGAACATGGATGAAAGTAGTCGGCACATGACTGCATGCATGTGGCCGATCGCTCACACCAGCAATTCCAGGTACGCAAGAAAGCATCACTGTCATGATTCAGAAATTTGCAGTCACATAGAGCTACTAAAGACTTTGCTCTCAAATTTGGATAATCCCTTTAAATAATAAACAGTGTAGGTCCTACTGTGACTGATAACAAATAATGGACTGGTTGATTAACAGCATAATTGCTCATACATTGACACAAAAAAGGGTAACAATGTTTTGAACTTTTGACTTAGAGGCTCCATATCTCACCATCCACTACAGCTTTAAGGGGTGCTTCACACACAGCGAGATCGCTGCCGAGATCGCTGCTGAGTCACGCTTTTTGTGACGCAGCAGTGACCTCATTAGCGATCTCGCTGTGTGTGACAATGAGCAGCGATCTGGCCCCTGCTGCGAGATCGCTGCTCGTTACACACAGCCCTGGTTCGTTTTCTTCAAAGGCGCTCTCCCGCTGTGACACACAGATCGCTGTGTGTGACAGCGAGAGAGCGACAAATGAAGCGAGCAGGGAGCAGGAGCCGGCGTCTGACAGCTGAGGTAAGCTTGTAACCAAGATAAACATCGGGTAACCAAGGTGGTTACCCGATATTTACCTTAGTTACCAGCCTCTGCAGCTCTCACGCTGCCTGTGCTGCCGGCTCCGGCTCTCTGCACATGTAGCTGCTGTACACATCGGGTTAATTAACCCGATGTGTACAGCAGCTAGGAGAGCAAGGAGCCAGCGCTAAGCAGTGTGCGCGGCTCCCTGCTCTCTGCACATGTAGCTGCATTACACATCGGGTTAATTAACCCGATGTGTACTGTAGCTAGGAGAGCAAGGAGCCAGCGCTCAGTGTGCGCGGCTCCCTGCTCCCTGCACACACAGCTAAGCGGTGTGCGCTGGTAACTAATGTAAACATCGGGTAACCATACCCGATGTTTACCTTAGTTACCAGTCTCCGCAGCTTCCAGACGGCGGCTCCATGCAAGCGCAGCGTCGCTTGCACGTCGCTGCTGGCTGGGGGCTGTTCACTGGTCGCTGGTGAGATCTGCCTGTTTGACAGCTCACCAGCGACCATGTAGCGATGCAGCAGCGATCCTGACCAGGTCAGATCGCTGGTCGGATCGCTGCTGCATCGCTAAGTGTGAAGGTACCCTAAGTGTTGAGACTACTTTCATTTTATTGACAATCATCTTGGCTATCTCATACATAACTTTCACTTGCAACAATTTAGAATATGATTAGTGATGCAGATTCTTCTCACGTTACTGCATTATCACAGTTATGCTCCTGGTGGTGGAAAAATCTTTTTCTTCTTGTGTACTGCGAGAGATCACTGGTTCAAATTGAGGAGCAGTCATGAAGAAGATTTCCAAAGAAAAGTGAAACAGCATCATCCAGCTCATCGATAGCGGTCTCTCGGCCGAGAAAATTACTAAACTACAATTGGAAGAATACTAAATGAAGTCCATCCATCAAAAGCCAAGAAGTGGACATCCAGGCAAAATATCAGAGTCAACAAGTCAGCTCATCACAAGATCTATCAGTTCGGGTGCAACAAACACATCAGTGGAGGCGGCTAGTGTGCTTCATTATAGTGAAATCACAGACGTCCATGCAAGCACCATGTGACGCATGTTACACAAGTCTGTAATGTTGGCCCGAAAAAAGGTTAAGAAGCATCGACAGCAATATCATCATAAGAAGCGTTGGCTCGAGTTTTCAAAAAAGTACAAAAAGTGGACAGTAGAAGACTGGAAATGGGTGATTTGGAGCAATGAGATGAAAGTCAAACTAGGCTCTGATGGGTGCAAATGGGTCTGGAAGATACAAGGGAAAAGAGGCTAACGGACCGAGAAATTGAGGAACTGTAAAGGTCGATGGAGGAAGCCTGATGATATGATGTTGTTTCCCAGCCAAAGGCATTGGATACTTGACTATGATTGATGGTAGTCTCAATCCTGAGCTTTATGTGAGTATCATACAAGTGTTACTTTGTACACTTGACTACTATGGATATGAAAAGGACAACATCGTGTTCCAGCAGGACAATGACCCAAAGCATATGTCGAGATTGGCGAATAAATGGTTCAATGACAATGAAGTAAAAGTACTGGATTGGCCCCAACAGCCCAAGTCCTCAACCCAATTGAACACTTGCAGGTAGAGTAGAAGAAAAAGCTGTCCTAATACCCAAATAAGTCGTCCAGTATGCACCATCATTGGGAACATATAGGAGAGACCGGTATCAGATTTAATTCGAGACATGCTTGAATGTTATCAAGAGCGTGCCCAGAAGGATTCAGGCAGTGTTGAAAGCCAAAAGGTGGATTTACAAAATACTAACAAAATATTTAAAACTGTAAATTTAGATTTTAATACAGTAACAATGCAGTGACCTGACAAGAATCTGCATAATGAGTTGCAAGTCAAGTTTATGTAGCCAATAAGATTGTCTATAAAATGATTGTAGTCTCAAGTTTGAAGCCCGAAGTGGATGGATGAATTTGGAGCCTGAAAGTCAAAGGTTCGTCAATGTATTCTGCACTGAAGTGAAAATGAAGCACTCATCACTTAATTTGACCAATCATTTTTTTTTTGCTCCTCTCCCCCTTTGTTCCAGTCTGTCATTATTATTTTTTTTATTTAAATCTAAAATGGTTTATTGTAATTTTTATTTGTATTTTGTATGTAAAACCCTTTTCACATGTACAGCACCATGAGATCAATGGTGCGCTAGAAATAAATAATACTACTAATAATAATAATAATATAATTGGAATGAAGTAATAAAGTAGAATGTGAAATAAAGTGCATCTGTCTTAAAATTAGAATATTCAGTATCACATATAATGGGCAATAATAACAGTCAACTAACTCAATATGCCAATAAAGAAAGAGTAAAAAAGTAGGAGAAGGAAAGAAGAAACAAATTAAAAAAAGGAGGAAAAAAAACAAGGTGAGAAAGAGAAAGGGAAAAACAGTTTAGGCTAGATCTTAGTGGGCTGCTACTATCCCTGGACCATCTCTGGATTGTTCAATGAACTTCTTTGGAGTAAAGGGTGCTTTACACGCTGCGACATCGCTAACGATATATCGTCGGGGTCACGTCGTTAGTGATGCACATCCGGCGCCGTTAGCGACATCGCAGCGTGTGACACCAATGAGCGACGATCAGCGATCGCAAAAGCGTTAAAAATCGTTGCTCGTTGACACGTCGTTCATTTCCTTAATATCGTTGCTGCTGCAGGTACGATGTTGTTCGTCGGTCCTGCGGCAGCACACATCGCTATGTGTGACACCGCAGGAACGACGAACATATCCTTACCTGCGTCCACCGGCATTGAGGAAGGAGGGAGGTGGGCGGCATGTTCCGGCCACTCATCTCCGCCCCGCCTCTGCTATTGGACGGCTGCCGTGTGACATCGCTGTGACGCCGAACGAACCGCCCCCTTAGAAAGGAGGCGGATTGCCGGCCAGAGCGACGTCGCAGGGAAGGTAAGTCCATGTGACGGGTGTTAGCGATGTTGTGCGCCACGGGCAGCAACTTGCCCGTGTCGCACAACCGACGGGGGCGGGTACGCTCGCTAGCGATATCGGTACCGATATCGCAGCATGTAAAGTACCCTTAAGATGTGCAAGAATCAGCAAGATCTCACATCTCTTCCATAGTAACCCATTTATCCTTATCAAGTGGCTCAATTCTTGAAACGAAGCTAACATGGGAGGAGATTTAGTATCTTTCCAATGATGGCAAATGACGTTCCCTTTAATGAAAATTTATCTTTCAAACGCTTTTTTAACAAAAGAAATGGAGCTCAGGATCACTGAGAATATGTTGTCCAGAGGCCAACACTAATAAATGTGTGATGTCAGCATGTTATTGAACGTCCTATGTATTTCCCTACACCAAGTGACTTCTCTATGCAGTATTTCTAGTAACACAATATGTAAACATTACGTAACAGCCGCCGCTTTACTACTCTTTACTATCGCTATTGTTATACAGTGAGTGTTCTTGTTCTCATGTTTCCTCTGACTTTGCCGTTTGTCATAAATATAGTTGTCATTGCACACACCCTCTCCAATCACAAACTGCTAAACTTAACAAGGGAAAAAATGAAAGTCAGAAGTGACACTGATTTATAAACAAGCTAAAGAGGCTCAGGTATAACCGGTCTTTCTTACAGATACTGTACTTACTGTGCATGAAAACAAATGTATACAGCGGAGCACACTGACGTGTCTGTGGAACCACTGATCTCTGCCGTTTGTAGATGTTTAGCGCATTCGATTATTCAATTATCCACACTCCGCTGATTATACCATACACATGTAAACAACCCCTGCCAGAAAATAAAAAGATGACAGATTCCAACAGTTTTTTAGAAAATTTAAAGGGGTCCACCCACCAGGATTTTCCTACATAAACTAAAGCCAGTGCTATACTGGGGCAATCATGCTAATTCTAAACATACCATTAGTTGTGAGATCGGATGTATACTTTCTGAAATACAGGTAAGTAAAGTTTGTAAAATGCACTGTTATTTGATTGATAGCAGCTACAGAATATTTAATAGGTGGGTCGGGTTTTGCTAGTTATTACCGTCCCTGTATGCCTGCCTGTCCTTCCCCTCTGTCCTTTCACCCTCCTTCCTTCCCCTGTAATAACAGAGACAGGGGGAGGAAGAACAGGCATCAGACAGGGGCCGGAATAACTAGCAAAACCCAACCCTCCTATTAGATATTCTGTAGCTGCTATCAATCAAATAACAGTACATTGCACAGACTTTACTTACCTGTATTTCAAGAAAACTATACATCTGATCTCACAACTAAAGGTATGTTTAGAATCCGCATGATAGCACCAGTATAGCACTGGCTTTAGTTTATATAGGAAAATCATGGTGGTTGGTCCTCTTTAACCATGAGCAGTCATTTCCTGGCTGGCAGGTATAGTTTATGTTCATTTTGGTTAACTCTTGTTCTGACTCCTATGTTTCTAGTGAATATATCTGTTTCAGAATTTGGCTTCTTTACTGACCATTTATCTGTCTGATGAGTCTGTCCCTATCCATACTACAGGTTATGACACAGATACCTGACCATTTCTGCCAGGCAGCTTCACCAGCTAGCAGCTACTCTGTAGATTCAACCCAGGGTCCCTGTTTACATCCATATCCTTCCACAGGAGTTAAATGATGAAGGTGTTGGGTTTCACTAGGACTTGATAGCTGGAGTAGCTAGAGTACAAAGCCTGTCTATGGAAGCTGTATTTAGAGCTGCCAGGTGACCTCAGACAATGCTGTGTTACATGTACTTTAAAGAGAAGCTAAGCCTATACAGATACTTTGATAAAAATATATATATAACAATTCTACAATATACTGTTATTATCAGACTAATAAAAACTTCATGGTAGCCAGGAACATAAATACCAAGAACAAATTGGAGTAGCCATTGCCCCGTCATCTTGCTCCTGGAGAACATGTCCTGCCAAGCCCCTCTTTTCCAGCTGCATTCCTAACTGCAATGGTTGTAATATAATCACAATAGTTAACCTGTTGACAAGTCTGCAGATTTACCTGGAAAAATAGCCATGCACCAAATATGATAAGAATGAAAAGATCCCATGGCTAGCATTTTATAAGATTTAAACATACAGTAGGTAACGTTTTTCTTGTGTTTATTGGTGTAAGTCTATTATCTACTAATCACATAGTTATGAATTAGACAAATAATATGATATGCTTAAGTCTTTTTTGCACGACATTCAACACAATATTAATAGGAAAGAATTACCAAATACTAGAGGCTTTTTTCGTTTTTAGGTGACCTTCACTGGTGATAATTCCTGGTTAATACATCCCTAATACATTGTCTTTCCAGTTATATTCAGTGTCAGTCCAATAATACTTCAATGGTTTATGATAAATGAAGATTAAGCATTGTGAATGGAATGAGAAGGGCGTTGTTGAAGTTGCTTCTAGCTGTAAGGGTACGTTCACACTTGCCTTGAACGGTATCCGTTGCATTGCGTTGTGTAACGGATGCAACGGATGTGTTGCATATAATGGCACAACGGATGCAACGGATGCTGCAAAACAACGCAATTCGTTTTGATTTTTTTTTATTTTTTTTTACAGTTTTACCAGCGGCAGACTATTGTAAACGATCAGCTGATCGCTCCCAGTAGCCGGCCGCCGGGTGATCAGCTGATCGCTCCCTGCAGCCGACCGCCGGGTGATCAGCTGATCGCTCCCTGCAGCCGGCCGCCGGGTGATCAGCTGATCACTCCCTGCAGCTGGCCGCCGGGTGATCAGCTGAGCGCTGTGACTTGCCGGCGCCCAGGCATGCCGGCGGGCGGGCGCTCAGCTGAGCGCTGTCGCTTGCCGACGGCCAAGCGCTCAGCTGAAAGTTCGGCCACCGCGAGCCAAATCAAAAGTTTGATTTAAAAAAAAAAAAGAGCATGCACAGTGGAATCCAGAGGATTCCACTGCTCAAAATAACGTTACATGCTGCGTTCCTCCCGCTGGGCAGAAGCAACGGAGCGTTGCCCAGCGGAAGCAACGCAGGTCCTTTTGGTACAATCCGTCACCCATACAAGTCTATGGGAAACAGCAGAATCCGTTAACGGATTCCGCTGTTTTCCAAAAGGGCGGATTGTAACAGAAGGAAATAAACGCAAGTGTGAAAGTACCCTAAAATGTCTAGGTTAAGTTAGATCATTCATTCCTATGTAAAATAAAGAATGGAGCTTCACAAAATATGGTTTCAGAATATGAGCAAGAGCAGATTTATATCTAAGGTCTATCCTTGTGTGATGACATATCCCCGGCAGAAAGGGTACACATCTCCGGAACATGACTGACATCAAAGATTAAACATGTCACCTTCAGTAATATGGCTTCATGCATTTACTTATTACTTTGGGCTTTTATGGTCAATTATCCTTACAGTCAAGTGTCACTATGAAACAAAATGTATATAGATGCACACACACGTTTATATACCGGTACATATGGGTATATAGATAGAGTGAGAATGGACAACCTTCAAGATTAAGTGACCATAGAGCAATCCAATGTAGATTTTGCTGTGTTAATGAACGGGGAGCCAGTTGGTAAGCTGCGACATATTACTTTTGCCACAGTAATTAATTAGCACTAATGTATTGGGGACAGTAGCTTTGCAGTGAACATCCATAATATTCACTCATGGACACATCACAATATCTTTAATTAAGTTAACAGGGACTAACCGCAACATATACTAATGGTCTAATGGCACTCCAGGGTCTTGGGGCTCTAAAATAGCAAGGGACCAGCAATATAAATGTTTCACAAGGTGAGATATTTATAACAAATAACTATGGTACTGGTAAAACTTGCAATGGACCCCCATTCCAATGTGACCACCATCAGCAGCAATATAATAAAGGAAATAGAAAGATTATGATTAAGGCGGACTTTACACGTTGCGACATCGCTACTGTTATATCATCTGGGTCACGTCGTTAGTGACGCACATCCGGCGCCGGTAGCGACATCGAAATGTGTAAATCCTAGGTGCGAGGATGAACGAGCGCAAAAGCAGAAAAAAAATCGGTGATCTGTGTCACGTTGTTCATTTCCATAATGTCGTTACCGTTGCAGATACGATGTTGTTTGTCGTTCCTGCAGTAACACACATTGCTGTTTGTGAAACCGCAGGAACGACAAACATCTCCTTACCTGCGTCCTCCGGCAATGCGGAAGGAAGGCAGTGGGCGCGATGTTATGTCCCACTCATCTCCGCCCCTCCGCTTCTATTGGCCGGCCACTTAGTGACTTCGTGGTGATGTCGCTGTGACGCCTAACGAACCTCCCCCTTGAAAGAGAGATTGTTTGGCGGTCACAGCGACGTCGCCGACTAGGTATGTGCGTGTGACGCTGCCGTAGCGATAATGTTCGCTACGGCAGCAAGCACCAGATATCGCATGTACGATGGGGGCGGATGCTATCATGCTCGACATCACTAGCAATTGTTAGCGATGTGGCAGCGTGTAAAGCCCGCCTAAGGGTCTTTGCACCTTTCCTGACTTCCAAGGCTTCTCTGTCATTTATATTTGTTTATAATCCACATTGACCATTGATGTAACCTCTAGTATGAATATTCTTTAACAGTAGAGGTGCGCCCATCTTAGTTTATAGGCCCCACAATAGCTGCTATGTCTGCTATCCTCGTATATGCATCCATCGGGGGCCAGGACATAAGATACTGTGTAATCTACATAGGGTTTGGTCATCGACTGCACAGCGTACATATCACTGCTTCAACAGAGACTGAGCACAGTTTATACAACCCAGTCACTAAGAACTCAGCAAGGGTTTGCTTTATTGCCTTTGCAAAGAAAATCCATATATATACAGTATATATGTATATACAGTATACAGTACGTATAGATATATTTTATATATATATACTGTATATATCTATATATATCTATATCTATATATATATATATATATATATATATATATTACAGTACAGATCAAAAGTTTGGACACACCTTCTCATCTCTAGAACTGTTAGGCTATGTGCGCACTTACCGGATTTTGCCGCGGATTTTCCGCGGATTTGCTGCATGTTTCGCTGCAGAAAATGTTCATAACATCTCTGCAGTGAATCACCAGCAAATCCTATGGAGAAAAAAAATCCTGTGCGCACTGGGCGAAATTTGACAGCTGCATGTTTTGCTGCGGGAATCCCGCAGCAAAAACAAGTGCATGTCACTTCTTTTCCGCACATCGCTGCGGGATTTCACTCCATTGACTCAATGTTAATCATGAAATCCCGCAGGGAATAACGCAGGCAGCAAATTCTGTGCGGTTCACTGCGTTTTCCTGCGTTATTCCCTGCGGCATTTCGCGGTTTACCTCCGGTAATGTGCATCGCTTGTCTGCGGTTTTGCAGGGAAGTGATGTCATTACAGGAAGAGGAAGCAAAGCAGACTGTAAACACACAGATCACAGACACACACAGACATCACAGACATAGAACACAGACACATAGACACAGACACATAGAACACACATAGAAAGAAAACGGAAATATAGAAAAAAAAGAACGTGGGCTCCGCTGCATATTTACCTTCCAGCCGAGGTAAGCACACAGCGGCGGCCCGGTATTCTCAGGCTGGGGAGGGAGAGGGGCAGGGATAATGTCCCCTGCCTCACTCCCCCTCCGGCAGCCGAGAATATCAGCCGCAGCTGCCCCGGCACTGTCGCATGCATTATGCGGCAATACCGGCGTGTCCTCGGCTCTTCTTGCCACCGTGTAGCAGTGGTGGCAAGGTAATACAAGGGGTTAATGGTGATGGGGGACCACCGCCATTAACCCCAGGCTTGATCATGGCAGCGTCTATGAGACAGCTGACATGATCAACCCGTAAGTAAAGTGAAAAAAACACAGACACAGAAAAATCCTTTATTTTAAATAAAACAAACAAGCCTCGTTCACCATTTTATTAACCCCCCCGAAACAAAGCTCCGGCGTAATCCATAGGTCCGACATAATCCACAGCTCCGGCTCCGGCGTCCTGCACTGCTGACATCCAGCCGCGACTGTCACAGACACAGGCTGAATGCAGCAGACAGCAGAGGTAATTACCGGTCATTTCCCACGGCCGGTAATGTGAACTCACTGCCGACCGTGGGAAATGCAGCGATCTGTCCTCTATCTATCCCTCTATCTATCCCTCTATCTGTCTGTCTGTCTGTCTATCTATCCCTCTATCTATTCTTCTGTCTATCTACTATCTCAGAATTAAATGACTTTTTTTTTTCAATGTGCTTTATTGCATTGAATGCAATAAAGCACATCCCAACCCGCACGCGGCAAAACCGCGGCAATACCGCGAATAATACCGCGGTAAAACCGCAGCAAACCGCGGCAAACCGCATGCGGTTTTCGGGTGCGGTTTCCCGCGGTTTTTTACCGCGGGTGCGGTAATCTTTGAGGGCATGCGGAATTTTCTCAAGAAAATTCCATTTCCCAGTGCGCACAGAGCCTTAAAAGGAGACTTTGTGCAGAAGGCCTTCATGGTAAAATAGCTGCTAGGAAACCACTGTTAAGGACAGACAACAAGCAGAAGAGACTTGTTTGGGCTAAAGAACACAAGGAATGGACATTAGACCAGTGGAAATCTGTGCTTTGGTCTGATGAGTCCAAATTTGAGATCTTTGGATCCAACCACCGTGTCTTTGTAGAAAAGGTGAACAGATGGACTCTACATGGCTGGTTCCCACCGTGAAGCATGGAGGAGGAGGTGTGATGGTGTGGGGGTGCTTTGCTGGTGACACTGTTGGGGATTTATTCAAAATTTAAGGCATACAGAACCAGCATGGCTACCACAGCATCTTGCAGCGACATGCTATTTCATCCGGTTTGCGTTTAGTTGGACCATCATTTACTTTTCAACAGAACAATGACCCCAAACACACCTCCAGGCTGTGTAAGGGCTATTTGACTAAGAAGGAGAGTGATGGGTTGCTACGCCAGATGACCTGGTCTCCACAGTCACCAGACCTGAACCTAATCGAGATGGTTTGGGGTGAGCTGGACCGTAGAGTGAAGGCAAAAGGGCCAACAAGTGCTAAGCATCTCTGGGAACTACTTCAAAACTGTTGGAAGACCATTTCCGGTGACTACCTCTTGAAGCTCATCAAGAGAATGCCAAGAGTGTGCAAAGTAGTAATGAAAGCAAAAGGTGGCTACTTTGAAGAACCTAGGATTTAAGACATATTTTCAGTTGTTTCATACTTTTTTAAGTATTTTATTACACATGTTTTAATTCATAGTTTTGATGCCTTCAATGTGAATCTACAATTTTCAGTCATGAAAATAAAGAAAACTCTTTGAATGAGAAGGTGTGTCCAAACTTTTGGTCTGTACTATATATATATATATTACCACAATGTCAGCGCACAGTCTGGGGGTACTGATTCCTGTTAAGGACGTCCAGATGGTATATAAAATCATAGACCATGTGCGCACGTTGAGTATTTGGTGAGTTTTTACCTCAGTATTTATAGCCAAAACCAGGGGTGGAACACTCAGAGGGACAGTATAATAGAGACATGGGCACCACTGCTGCATTTATCACCCACTCCTGGTTTTGGCTTAAAAAATACCGAGGTAAAAATTCACCAAATTCTGTGCACGTGGCCTTACAGTGAATGCTCTACGGGAAAAAGTAGCCCCTCCAGCAGGCAGAAAGCACTCTTTAGTGCCATCTTGTAAGAAAATGTCAGACCCATCTTAGAGGTTTGAAACATGACTAGAAATATTAGTCAAAGCAGACACCCATTGACATCCATGTGTAGGCTGCAATCAACAATTTAAAGGTAACCTGTTACCAGGTTTTTCCCTTATGAGCTATGGCCACCACCAGTGAGCCCTTATATATACAGTATTCTAGAATACTGTATACAAGTCCCCAAGACACTTTGTATAATGTAAAAAACATCTTTATTATACTCACCTAGGATGCCGGTCCAATGGGTGTTGCTGATCTCGGTCCTGCATCATTCACACAGAGGGGTCCATTGTGCTCCTGCACATGTGCACTTTGATCTGCCCTGCTGAGGGCACAGCAAAGCACTGTAATGCGCAGGCACAAGGACAGGTCAAAGACCGCCTGCGGATGAGCACAAAACTACTTTGTTCTGCCCTCAGCTGGGCAGATCAAAGTGCGCATGCGCAGGAGTGCAATGGAGGCCTCTCTGTGAATGACGCAGCACACGTCATGCACACGGGAATGCTAAAGAAAACGGCGATTGCAAAAGATGGAGGAGGCGCCGGACCAAGATCAGCAACACCTCAGCGGTCTGCACCTCTCCCTGGATGAGCTTACTTAGTGTAGCTACCTATAGGAAAGAATACAACTGTGTTGAAAGGCTCTTTTTTAGGGTTGACTTACTGGGTGGCTAAACATTGGTAGTTTTAGAAAGCTCCTTTGTTGTTTTGAAGCTGATCTACTGAGTAT
Organism: Anomaloglossus baeobatrachus; assembly: GCF_048569485.1. Classification (NCBI taxonomy): domain Eukaryota; kingdom Metazoa; phylum Chordata; class Amphibia; order Anura; family Aromobatidae; genus Anomaloglossus; species Anomaloglossus baeobatrachus. The sequence continues at coordinate 141,425,641 of NC_134353.1, read as the reverse complement.
AATCATATTTTGTCTGCATAAACTTATCAAAATAAAAGCGGAGATTCATGAAAATTGTCTAAAAGAAAAATTCTCTTGGCTACCCATAGCAAACCATTCAAGACAGATTCTGTAGCTGAAAAATTAAACCTGCGCTGTGATCCGTTGCTATAGACAAGAGACGTTTTTCATAACACTTTTAAAAATCTGCCCCGTAATGGTTTATACCAAGCTTACCTTAGAAGGTTCGTCCATTCAATAGATTAAGTGAAAGGGTTTGGATTTTGGGTTGAATATACTGTATACTAGTAATACACCAAATGTGGTTTGGACCTAGTCTACTACAAATGTAATATGCAATGTAAGCGATCCAGAGCTCCTATTAAATTTGTTGCTATTAAATAGATACATAAGAAGTCATACAGCTAAAAAAAAAAATCTTTCTTAAAGATGACCTTTTACCAAAATTTTCATAGTGGCTGTGGAGCAATATAAACATTGAATACTGTGTCCAAGTCCCATACAATGTTGATAAAGGCTTTGCTTTCCTGGCGGGGCCTTGAAATTGTTCAAAAAAATTAAAGAAGTTGTCCAGTTACCAAAACTGATTTTTTTTTCTGATAAATCTTGCTAATATGTGCCCCTCAACACATCTATTATGTTTTTTCAGCAAAATTACCTTTTATTGTGCTCTAGCAGCATATGCTCATTGCTGGCTCCAGCTCTGATGGGGTTAATCTCTCCTCTGACTTCCTGTGTTCAGTTCCTACAAGTCCCAGAATTCTTTGTGGCTCTAGGGCGGTGTCTAGCTTATCTAACACACCCACTGTGTCTAACACCTCCCTCAGCTCTCCACCCAAAGTCTCCTCCCTGCCTCTTCCCTGTGTGGATGCACTGAGAGAAATCACACAGAGACAGCAGCAGCTCCCAGCTCTGCACAACCAGGGGAAGAAAGTGTGTGTGAGTGTGTGTGTGTGTGTGTGTGTGTACAGAAATTATGATTATTAGTCGGCGCAACATGTGAATAAAATAATTGGGGGAAAAAAAGTGACGGGGTGATGAGATTGCTTTTTTCCCTCTTGCCTAGTCTGTGTGTCGTCCGTATCATCCGCAAACCGCATATGCCGGATCCTGTGGATTAAATGTGCAGCGCATGCAACTGTTATTTTACCGGATCCTTCTGCAGCGGGACACAGAATTTATCGGCCGGCACTGGAGTCAGCTGACTCCTGATCTCACAGCCCGCACACGCTGCAATAGCTGCAGGTGGGCTAATTCACATGACCGTTCCGTTTGTCCTGGTCAGTTCCTGTTTTTTTGCGGCCCCACAGACAGGAGCATCTTTTCAATGTCTTTTGTGTAGGATCGGATGGTACACGGTAGCACTTCCATGTGCATCCGATCCTACAAAAAAAAAACAACACATCGGATGCCGTATGTCCGCTCCGTTATTATGGAACATGTCCTATTCTGTTCCGTAATAACGAACCATGACTCAATACAAGTCAATGGGTCCACAAAATTCCCGGAAGCAACACGGAAGCACTTCCATGTGACTTCCGTTGGGTGCCCGTACAGTCAGTGTCCCGCTCCAGCCCCAGCCCTGCGGCTGCCCGCTCAGCAGTGTCAGCAGTGGCCCGCACTGCAGAGTCAGCAGCCGCGGGGATGACAAGCGCTACCGTCAGGAGGTTAGTAAGTTCATTACCTACGGTGATAAAGTCCTGCCCTCCTGACGTCAGCGGTCGTCACTGCCTTCTATGCCCGCCGCTTGTCACATCACCTCTCGCTGTCGACCCGAGACTGTGACTAGTGGTGACGTCACGGGCCGCTCGCGATACTTTGTTTGTGAAGGCGGCGGTCATTGAACTCGGTAACAGTGCTGCTGTCAGGAGTTCAGTGATCATCGCAGGTAATATACCTCGCTAACCTCCTGATAGCAGCACTTGTCATGCCCTGCAGTGACCTGGGCTGACCTATTGATGTTAGCTCAGGTCACTGCACGGCTCTCCCAGCAAATAGGGAACATTCTGTTCTTCATTGACTGGGACATTGACTATGGTATGGATCATCGTGGGACCCCCTTGTATTACACCAGACCTGGATTTGTTTTTCTTTCTAATAAATTGGTGAAAGAGGGAATGTGTTGGGGAGTGTTTTTTCAAATAAAAATGTGTTTGTTGTCTATTATTTTTTTTTATTACTGCCTGGGTTGGTGATGTCGGGTATCTGTTACATGCCTGACATCACTAACTCCAGGGCTTGATGCCAGGTGACATTACACATCTGGTATTAACGCCATATATTACCCCGTTTGCCACCGCACCAGGGCAACGGGATGAGCTGGCACGAAGCACCAGGACTGGCACATCTAATGGATGCGCTACTTCTGGGGTGGCTGCAGCCTGCTATTTTTAGGCTGGGGAGTGTCCAATAGCTGTGAACCTCCCTAGTCTGAGAATACCAGACCACAGCTGTCCGCTTTACCTTGGCTGGTGATCCAATTTCGGGGGACCCCGTGTTTTTTGTTTTAAATTATTTATTTAATTTAAAATAACAGCGTGGGGTGCAGATTACCAGCCAAGGTGAAGCTGCCAGCTGTGGTTTGCAGGCTTCAGCCGTTTGCTTTACCCTAGCTGGCTACAAAAGATAGGGGGACCGCATGTCATTTTTTTAATTTATTTATTTTTTGGCTAAATACAAGACTAAGCACCTTAGTGCCACATGAAAGTCACAAAAGGGTGCCAGCTTAGAATATGCAGGGGGGTAGGACATTATATATGTCTTTCTTATCTATCTATCTATCTATCTATCTATCCAGCCCTCTATTCATTCATTCATTAATTCATTCCTCTATCTCTCGGTCTCTATATCTATCTATCCATCTCTATATCTACTCATCTATTTATCTTTCTTGCTGCTTCCGTTTTTTGCGGTCCGCAAAACAAATGGAAGGCACGCAGATGTCACACGGATGCCACTAGGATGCATCCGTGAAAAAAAAGGACCGTTTTTTGTGGCCCGCAAAAACGGAACGGTCATGTGAATGTAGCCTTAACAGCAGTCACTGTGATATGATCACATGTGACCGTGTGCGGGCTGTGTGTGTGGGCTGTGTGTACAGGAGTTCAGCTGAGTTCAGATCAGCTGACTCAAGTGTCGGCCGATCAGGCTGGGGCCACACGGGGATTACTGCGATCCCCTCGCATTACACTCGGCTCACGCTCAGTACAGCAGAGCTGAGTGTCATGCGTGTGTCCCTGCGACTGAGGTCCGACTGTGCGAGCAGACCTCAGCTGCGGGGGGCGGTCCGCCACTCGAGGGGTGGGCCAGCACTGAGGAGGGGTGGGAGGGATTTCTCTCTCTCTCTCCTCCGTAGTCCACCGATGTACCGCAAATGCAGTGTGATTTTTCTCTCACCACATACACTTGAATGGGTAAAAGAGAGAGTATTGCATTACAGTTGTAGCATGCTGCGATTGTTTTCTCGGTCCAATTAGGGCGGAGAAAATAATCGCTCATGTGTGCTGACACACAGGCTAATATTGGTCCGAGTGGAATGTGATGTTTGATCGCACTCCACTCGCACTGTTCTTCTCGCCGTGTGGCTTAGACCTTACTTGTTCTATGTCCCCCTGCATCCATCGCAGCGTGTGCAGGCTGAAGTTCAGCTGAGTTCAGATCAGCTAACTCCAGTGCTGGACTGAACTCCGCTGACCTCACAGCCCGTACACGCTGCAATGGATGCAGGGGGACACAGAACAAGTAATCGGCCGACACTGGAGTCATCTGATTACTTGGGATGAATTGAGCAGTTAAATGCTCTGGTGCTCGATGGGCGAAGCCCATGTCGATTTTTTTTTAAAAATTCATTAAAAAAAAAAAAAAAAAAAATCACATTGTTTGTGGGCTCCCACTGCATTTTCTATTGCTAAGGGTAACCCAAGCAGCTACTGGCTGCTAACCCCTGCTGCTTGGTGTTACTTTCACTGGCAATAGAAATCCAGGGAAGCATTATTTTTTATAAAGGTTTCTGCCTGAAAACTTTTTTAAAAAAATGACGTGGGCTTCGCCATATTTTTGTATGCTAGCCAGGTACAGCAGGCAGCTATGGGCTGCCCCCAACCCCCAGCTGCCTATTTGTACCCGGCTGAACCAAAAATATAGAGAAGCCCTTTTTTTTTTTATTTCATAAATTTCATGAAATAATGAAAAAAAAAAAAATGACGTGGGCTTCGCCGAATTTTTTGAGTCCAGCCAGGTACAACTAGGCAGCTGGGGATTGGAATCCGCAGTGCAGGGTGCCCAAACTTTCTGGGCCCCCCACTGCGAATTGCAGTCCACAGCCGCCCTAGAAAATGGCGCTTTCATAGAAGCGCCATCTTCTGGCGCTGTATCCAACTCTACCAGTGGCCCTGGTGGCAGGTGGCACGCTGGGTAATAAGGGGTTAATACCAGCTATGTTTTACCAGCTGGTATAAAGCCCGAGATTCTTAATGTCAGGCCAAGTTTGACCTGGCCATTAAGAATCTCCAATAAAGGGTTTAAAAAAAAAAAAAAAGACATCACACAGAGAAAAATACTTTATTAGAAATAAATACACAGATACAGTAGGGACTCCATGTTTATTACTCCCTCTCACCCCTCCACGATGGAGAGATTTCTGTACTGACCATGCCAGGAGAGAGCGAGGGAAAAGAGAGAGAGAGCGAGGGGGGGAAAGAGAGCGAGGGGGGAGGAAAAGAGAGCGAGGGGGGGAGGAAAAGAGAGCGAGAGGGGGGAGAGAAAGAGAGCGAGAGGGGGAGGAAAAGTGAGCAAGGGGGGAGGAAAAGAGAGCGAGGGGGGGAGGAAAAGAGAGCGAGGGGGGAGGAAAGAGAGCGAGGGGGGGAGGAAAAGAGAGCGAGGGGGGGAGGAAAAGAGAGTGAGGGGGGGAGAAAAAGAGAACGAGGGGTGGAGGGAAAGAGAGCGAGGGGGGAGGGAAAGAGAGCGAGGGGGGGAGGGAAAGAGAGCGAGGGGGGGGAGGAAAAGAGAGCGAGGGGGGAGGGAAAGAGCGAGGGGGGGAGGAAAAGAGAGCGAGAGGGGGAGGAAAAGAGAGCGAGGGGGGGAGGAAAAGAGAGCGAGGGGGGGAGGGAAAGAGAGCGAGGGGGGAGGGAAAGAGAGCGAGGGGGGGAGGGAAAGAGAGCGAGGGGGGAGGGAAAGAGAGCGAGGGGGGGAAAGAGAGCGGGGGAAAGAGAGCGGGGGGGAAAGAGAGCGGGGGGAAAGAGAGCGAGGGGGAAGAGAGCGAGAGGGGGAAAGAGAGCGGGGGGAAAGAGAGTGGGGGGGAAAGAGCGGGGGGGAGAGGGGGAGAGAGCGAGGAGGGGGAGAAGAGAGCGAGGAGGGCGAGAAGAGAGCGAGAGAAGAGAGCGAGGGAAAAGAGAGCGAGGGAAAAGAGCGAGGGAATAGAGAGCGAGGGAAAAGAGAGCGAGGGAAAAGAGCGAGAGCGAGGGAAAAGAGCGAGAGCGAGGGAAAAGAGAGAGGGGGAGAAGAGTGGGGGGAGAGAAGAGAGTGGGGAAAGAAGAGTGGGGGGGCAGAGGTGCTCTGTCATTAACTGTCTCCACTCTGTGACTTGTGGTGCAGGTGACAGAGTGCAGACAGTTGGTCCCATGCAGCAGGACAGATGGCAGAGCACAGCGGTGACATGCCTGTCAGTGTCTTGCTGCGTCCTGCAGTGCAGCTGGGAGGAGAACATGATCACACTGCCCGACACCGGCCACTCTCCTGACATCACAGCAGAGTGGGCGGGTGGAAAGTGTGATCAGATACTTACGTGCAGGGGGGGATTTCAGCTGAAGAACCCCTCCTGTACTGCACACTGGCGCCCCGTGCCTCACCATCTGCAGGACGCTTAGCCGGCTGCACACTGACGTCCTCCGGCTCCTCCCCTCGATGCTGGGCTGTGCCGTGCGGTAGTCATCGCCCACAGCCCTGTCACTCAATCTGAGTGGTGCCAGCCTCCTCTGACGTACCCGACAAGTTTGAGAGCCCGGAATTTCCGGGACGTCAGAGGATACTGGCGGTCACAGCTGCAGGGGGTCATGTGACAGGCACTGAGCGTGCAGGGTAGCGCCGCTCAGTGCCAGAAATGGAAACAGAAGCCAATGGAGAAAACGCCTAGAATGGTAAGTAGAACTTAAAAAAAAATGGGTGAACCACCCCTTTAAAGAAGTTATTGCCCACATTGATATTATGGAGACTGGGGCTGGCCGCGGTGATGTCAGGTGAATAGGAAGTTGACAACACATCACCAGATCCTCGAGGTCACGGAGCTCGGGGGTCAGGCGATGGGGAAGAGCAGTCCGCAATAGCGCTGCTCACAGGCTCTATTGGCAACACAAGGTATTTGAGAGAAACCTTGTTTCTCAACATAACATCGATGTGGCCAATAATGAATATGGATAAACCGCCCCTTTAAGTATTTCTCCCAGAAAAATAATGCAATTACACATGTTTTGTAATGCACATGTTTATTTCAATTGTGTATTGGAACAACACAAAAAATAAACTGAGAAAAAAAGGATAATTCGACATCATTTCACACACACACCCAAAATGGGCAGCACAAAATTGTTGGCAACTCTCAACTTTCACATCCTTTGGAATAAATAACTGCAATCACTTCCTTTAATAAGCTTGTAAAATAAGCTTATTCCACCTCTCACCTGGAATTTTTGACCACTCTTGTTTTGCAGACTGCTCCAGGTCTCTTATATTTGAAGACGTCTTCTCCCAACAGCAATCTTAAGATCTCTCCACAGGTGTTCAATATGATTTAGATCCGGACTTATTGCTGCCACTTCAGAACTCTCCAGCATTTCAGTTTCCATCCATTTCTAGGTGCTTCTTGACGTATGTTTGGGGTCATTTTCCTGCTGGAAGACCCATGACCTACGACACAAACCCAGCTTTTTGACACTGGGCACTACATTACAACCCAAAATCCTTTGGTAATCTTCAAACTTCATGATGCCTTGCACACAGTCAAGACATCCAGTGCCAGAAGCAGCAAAACAACCCCAAAACGTTTTTGAGCCTCCACTGTATTTGACTGTAGGTACTGTGTACTTTTCTTTGTAGGCCTCATTCCATTTTTGGTAAACAGTAGAATGATGTGCTTTACCAAAAAGTTCTATCTTGTTCTCATCTGTCTACAAGACGCTTTCCCAAAAGGATTTTGGCTTACTCATGTATATTTTGGCCAACTACACTCTAGGTTGTTTATGCCTGTGTCATCAGTAGGGTCATCCTGGGTCTCCTGCCATAGTGTGAGTTTTGCGTGAAACTTTGTCCAATTTTCTTTTTATTTCTGTTTTTTTTTTTTCTGTGTTGTTCTACTACACATAAAGGCAATAAACACATGCACAACAAAAGATGTGTAACTGCAATAATTGTTTGTGAGAAATCCCTCATTTTCTGGAACACTATCCAGGGTGCTAACACTTTTGGCCATGACTGTATTTTGGAATAAAGATCTAATTTTTTAAGGATTATCTTCTATTGCCCCGGCATTCTTGGAAACTCTAATATAAAACATTTGTTTGGAATAGTCTGTTTTTTTATTTCATCTGTCAGTTTCAGAGATATTAGCAATCAAAGTGTTTTGCCCCTAATTAGTTAATTTTCACAAAAGAAGTTGTCCACTACTTTAACATTGATGATCTATCCATAGGATAGGCCATTAATGTCTGATCGGCCAGGGTCAGAAACCCCGTACCCCTGCCGATCAGCTGTTCTCGTTGCCGGCAGCAGAAGCAGGCAGCTGGCAATGTTCAGTTCCGGAGTTGCCCCATCAACTGATAGTGGCTGCGCCCAGGTACTGCACATCCTCCTATTTATTTGGGAGCAGTACCCAGCCACGGCCACTGAAGCTAAGCATTTACGGCCACGTGCTGCCGGTGCTGGGACCAAGAACAGCGGACTGGCGAGGTGGGGGTGTCGGACCCGGCTGATCAGACATTGATGACTTTTCCTAAGGATAGATCATCAATGTTAAAGTAGTAGCCAACCTCTTTAAGTCCAAGTGGGTGTTAGAAAGTTTTCACTAAGGGAGTGTACTTCTTCCACCTTTATGATGCTGATCAATCATAAAAAAATGTTTTATTCCGCTCCTCAGCCTCTATTACATTGTGTTCAACATGAAAAATTTGCTGAAAGGTTCTCTTTAAATATGTTTCACTGAGTAAGTCACGCAACTTACTTATATAGTTCCCATCTGAAATGTGCTCCAATCTTACAACGCAAACTCTTTTCTCAGGTTTTGTGTCTGACACAGAACACCACTTTCTGTGGTGGTAATGACCAGTGCTGGTTCAAAGGGGGCTGGCTGACCGCCTATCTCCGTAGCTAAGCCAGTCTTCTTCCTTGTCGCAGCTCCTGTATAGGCAGAGGGGGGCTGGCTTAGCTATTTACATGAGCAGCTGGCCCCTGTCACATAGTTCTGATAACACCTGATGAATGTTCATTAATTATAAATACTGTATTCAATGGTTATGACTGAGGAACATGTACAACTGCATAGGCTGATGAAGAAGTAACTGAACCTTTAGGGGTTGTAAAGCCATGAAAATTGTGTTCCCAAAAGAATACTTGATTGATACTTCTTTATCAGATTGATTGTGCTCTGAACTGGTAGGGTACGTGCCCGCAATCAGGGCCGCGAGTCTCCTCCGCAATAGACCGCAGCTACTTGTACCCACAATCAGGGTTTGGGGCGCTGTGATCTCTCACTATGGAGAACGCTTGCAAGTCCGCAGCAAAGAATTGACATGCTTGCTGCTCGGAAATCCGCACCGCAGGTCAGTTTTTGCTGTGGTCCGTACATGCACAGTAGACACGGGATTTCTAGAAAACGTATCCACTGTGCTTGTACTGTACAATGCAGACACGCTGCGTCCAAAACGCTACAAACACTGATTGTGGTCACACAGCCTTATATAGTAGGTAAGAAAGGGCACACTCACATGTCCCTTTCATCAAGAGGTACAATGGGGGAAGGTTCACTAATGCTAATTTTTAGACAATCCGGAATTCTGAAGATGTCACTAGCGATCGCACCCGCCCCCGTCGTTTGTGCATCACGGGCAAATCGCTGCCCGTGGCGAACAATATCGCTAGGACGCGTCAAACGGACTTACCTTCCTAGTGATGTCGCTATGGCCGGCGAACAACCTCTTTTATAAGGGGGCGGTTCATGCGGAGTCAGAGCGATGTCAATCAGCGGGCCACCAATAGAAGCGGAGGGGCAGAGAGCAGCCGCATTCACTTCACTCCCACCTCGTTGCCGGAGGACGCAGGAACGCTGTTGTTCGTCGTTCCCGGTGTGTCACACGTATCGATGTGTGCTGCCTCAGGAACGACGAACAACCTGCGTCCAGCACGAGCAACGACATTTGGAAAATGAACGACGTGTCAACGATCAACGATTTGGTGAGTATTTCTGATCGTTAGCGGTCGCTCGTAAGTGTCACACGCAACGACGTCGCTAACTAACGACGCCGGATGTGCGTCACGAATTCCGTCACCCCGACGACATATCGTTAGATACGTCGTTGCGTGTAAAGCGGCCTTTAGTGACTGATACTGAATTCATTTTGATGCATTTTACATTTTTAGCCAACTTTACACTTTTTGGTTGGTTTATTTAGTACTAAACATTTTAGCCAAAATTTGATAGCAAGTCCTGCCCTCTGGATGAAGTAGAAAAATGTAACAACCTGGCTCGGTGCAGTGAATGTATTTGTTTGTTTTTTTTTATATACTTTTAAATACGTCTAAAACACGATTCACCAGTTTTTTACATGACCTGTGACAGATTTTGATACTTTTTATCACACGGTCTAGGCTCTATCTCACGTCACCTCCTCCCTCCTCTGTCAATCACACACCCCAAAGAACAAATATTAGGTGCACGCAATACAAGCGCAGCAATACTTACTATTTGCTGGAATACTTTTCCTCTTTCGGATAAAATGAAGTAGATACAACAATATATATCCAGTATAAAAAATACATGAGCAAGTTATTCATTAGCCATTGCGATAATGCTTCTAAGAATTAGTACATTGTGCCCTACTGACAATGATAATTCTTCGATGCTGTTTGCATAGTTTGACCATGTATCGGCATTATATTGTGATGGCCAAGTTATACAAATAGCATAGCATGACATGATGGGAAGTAAAGGTTAATGTGCGGCTTGCTGGATTTGCATTGGGCTACCAGTCCTGCGGGGTATAATCTCCCCCAGTGTTTATAGGCTTAATTACAGCAAGAAATGTCGCTGTCGATTTTAATGATATGTCTGTGTCAATGGGTAAATAAATCATGGGAAAAAAGTGCTTCATACAAGTTTTCATACAACTGCAGTCCTATGCAAAACTAATATCGCTTGCTTGCAATGCAGTGCAGCAATGGGCTCATCCCAAATATGTAAGGGAACTCCTTCACCACAGACACACCTCCCAAAAGATATTCACCCTTTCAATGCCAGGGGCCCTGTAAGCTGTCATATTGGGGAAATAGAGATCACAACTTACAGGTTTTAGAGGGGTCTTCTCCTTTTCCTAAAGTCTTCTCCCCTGACTGTGTATGGAGTATGGGATTCTTGCAGGGATTGTATTTAGCAGCTTGAACCGGTGGGAGCCAGATACCACGTTACAGAGGGGCTGCACACAGCAAATCCAGAGGGTCGGGTGTCTGACAGGCAGCATGGGGGAGAGGGAGGTGCACTCACTCACTGAGCACACTCACACCAATGGCAGGGAGCTGAGCAGGGAGCCGCCTTGTGTGGGTTTGGTTCTTGGCAAATGTGGATTTCATTGGATTTAAAGTTAGATCTGAAAGAAGCAAACTGTTCTCAAATACACAAAACAAGAGCAATGCTGCCTGCCAGGGCTGGAGAAGACTGCATTCCTGTAGAGAGTGTGGATTCATGTCCCCTGCAATGCCACTGAAGAAGGACAAGAAATGAGCCCCTGACTGCACCTCATTACCCCTGAATCTCTCTTCTTCCCAAAATATTTCCATGTGGTTATACTCAATTTGTCGGCATTAGCACAGATCCTTTACAATTGCCTTTTAGTACTGAGGAGCCATCTCAAAACTACCAGGATTTTGCTCACAAAGAGGATAACCTCAGAATTTCAAGCAAAGTCTATGGGAATTAGGGATTTCTTGTGCGCACAATACTGTTCTAAACGCTGCGTTTAATTTGCATAATTTTGGGCAAAAACTCAGCGTTTAAAGAAGCAGCATGTCAATTGTTTTGCCATTTTGGCAGCATTTTGCTAACATTGAAGTCAATGAGAAGTTTCAAAACGCATTCACCAACAAAATCCTAGCGTTTTACAAGCTTTTTGGATGCAGAAAACAAGCGTTTTTGACAAATTAAATGCATGCGTTTTAGACATTATATAAAAGGCATGATATATCCCTTTACACACACATATAGTCCGACAATTAAAATTAAGAAAAACATTAATTTAACGTTAATTTCTACATAAATATTAACAGTTATCCTTTTAATAAAATCAGCTATTTTGCTTATGATTTTAATCTTGAAATTTATCATTTGTTTTTACCATTTTTTCATAGTGTTTGAATGTCATCAAAACGCATCTGACTTAAAGCCATGAAAAAGCATGTAAATCGCGGTAAAAACGCGGTGAAAACGCAAGCGTATTTATAGCGTTTTAGAGGTCAAAAGCAACTTTGGCAAATACCATTTCCGCCAGAGGATGCGTTTAGAACTGCAACTACCTCAACACAAAGTGCGGACATAGCCTAAATCTGTTTTTTGAATATTAGAAATAATGGTCTATCTATTCTTATACTTAATTCCTGCAGTTCTCCGGGGGGTGGGGATTCTGATAGGATGGGCTTGGCTGCCACCAGGTGCTACTCAGGGATACGCGGTACTGTGACAGCTGGCCCCAGAGATACGGATAAAGACAGTCTCTAATATTGGACGATGCAGCTGGGATGTCTCATAAAGCTGGATGCCTGGAACCGACCAAGCTGGAGAGTCTGGCAGATACGGCAGGAGTGGCGGCTATGGCTGACAGGTGTAGCAGATACAGCTGGTACAGCAGGCACGGGTGGTATAGCAGGTGCAGCAAGTACAGCTCGTACAGCAGGCACAAATGGAACATTGGATGCAGCTGGTCCACAGGTACTAGGATATTGATATGTGTTAGTACACACAGCAAGACCACAGCAGATGGGAAGGGACCTGAACATCTAGCAACGCGTCTAAGGTTAGACAACATTGCTCAGGCACTTCCTATACGTGAAGGGCGTCTTAAATGCCTAGTGTGACACGCCCATGGGGCCTGCGATTTTACTCGTCACTGGGCCGGTGGTGTCGGTTTGGGATGTCACAGTGGCCTGGCCCGCTTCCATGACCCTGTCGGTGTCAATAAAGATGAAGGGGTTGGGGATGTTGGGAGTAGTTGTCTCGGGACGCCACCTGTGGTATGCGGCTATCAGAGGGAGCCGCCGCTGCGAAGGGTCTCTCTCTTTTGGGGCGGATGGTAATGCAGCTCAGATGTTGCAGCTCTCCACAGGCAGAGCTAGGCCCCAGGGAGGATGATGGTGGTTGTAGTCTATGGCACCGGAGCCTAGGGGCAACGGCAAGGATGGGGACAACATAGAGGCTGAGGTCAAAGTTCTTTACTCACTACAATGTCGTCACCATTAAATGGCGGTTTCCATCGTGATTGGCTCCAGTCGATCCCGGATAGTTCAGAGGCTAGAACCGGTGTCGTGGACCGTGAGCCCTTCATCCCTGCACTGTGTTTGATGAATCCCTGTGGCTTGAAGCTACGCTGGGACCCCGTACCTTGTTAATTTTCCTGTCCCATATAGCAGGCAGTGCGAGTCCGTTGTTGGGTCGTCCCTTGGTCACGACTCCTGGCTCTATATGCTGCTTTGCCCCGGGTGCTTGTGGTGGGCCAGGAGACTTGTTTTCTAGATTGGATTTGTTAGAGGGGCATAAAGTTCCCCCCAACCTTGGGCTCCACACCCCATCTGCCCCAGGCCTGAGGGAGCCCTGTGCTCTCCCTCAGCGACCATGTAACTCCTGCGTCTCACATGTTCCACTGGTGAACTTCGACTCCCACACTGTGTGTGTCTCCTACTTCCCCCCTGATGTGCTCCTCCCTCTTGTGACCCTGGACAAGTGGGTGGGAGACCCCATATGTTCTGGCGATCATCCTAAAAACCCTACCCTAACCCAATCCCCAGGGAAAGGAAAACTAAAGCGGGCTTCACTCGCAACGACATCGCTAATGAGATGTCGTTGGGGTCACGGAATTTGTGACGCACATCCGGCCTCGTTAGCGACGTCGTTGCGTGTGAAATGCAGGAACGACCGTTAACGATCAAAATTACTAACCTAATCGTTGATCGTTGATACGTCGTTCCTTTCCCGATTATCGTTGCTGTTGCAGGACGCAGGTTGTTCGCCGTTCCTGCGGCAGCACACATCACTTCGTGTGACACCGCAGGAACGTCGAACGTCACCGTACCTGCGGCCGCCCACATGAAGGAAGGAGGTGGGCGGGATGTTCGGCCCGCTTATCTCCGCCCCTCTGCTTCTATTGGGCGGCCGCTTAGTGACGCCGCTGTGACGCCAAATGAACTGCCCCCTTAGAAAGGAGGCGGTTCGCTGGCCACAGCGATATCGCTAGGCAGGTAAGTATGTGTGACGGGTCCTAGCGATGTTGTGCACCACGGGCAGCGATTTGCCCGTGACGCACAACTGATGGGGGTGGGTGCTTTCACCAGTGACATCACTAGTGATGTTGCTGTGTGTAAAGCCCGCTTAACAGTGTGTGTGATGAATGGTGTGGTTACTGGTACTGACCTCCTCTTTACCCGGGATAAATACTGCACCTTAAATGAGGTGCAATACCCAGTGGCAACTGAAGCCTCAGGGGCGCCACATACGCTCACAGCAAATTCCAGCTTATCCGCACTACAATGGTACAAAGCAATATTTTGATTATGCAGAACAATTAACATTCTTCCCTTTATGGGAGGCAATACCACTTAAACGTTGCAACATGATAACCCTAGCAGTCAAATAAAAACTTTGTATATTTTTCACATAGCCTATATAAAAGTAGCATATCAAAACTTTGCATATCAATAAAACTTAGAAAAATAGCATTTCAATTACAAAAACTGTCGTCATAATAAAAGTCTTCATCATATATAAAACAGGCAAAACTTTTGCAATAAAACATTATATTTTTGGAGGCAGGACTCCTGATCTTCTTCCTTTTTCGGCTGGGGTGGGCAGGTACAGCTTTTCGCGCCATACCACCGCCCAGCCCACGAAGGGCAGATACACCCAGACCACCTATATGAAGTGAAAGCTGCACACCAAATTCAGAGAAATATGAACAAGCATAACTGCTTTATAATACATAAAGAATGAAAAATACAATTAGCCATATGAAAAATTTAAATGTGACATTGCATAACTGCTGAGGATTATTTGAGAAAAAAAGAGATATTTAGCTAATATATTGATCAATTCATTACTGCCCCATTGCCACTTCACGGTAATCTCTTATTTATGGGGTCCCTAACCAAATGTTACCTCTATATGCAGTTAAACCTCCTTGTGTGTATGGGTACCTAACCAAAAGTTACCTCTATGTGTGGTTGAAACCTGCTTGTGTATGGGAAGCCAGGGACCTGGCTATATAGGAAATGGAATAAAGATGACTAAAGGGCGGGACTGGGTTCTCAGACAGAAAAAACTGCATAACAATCAAAAAAGACTGCTGGAACACCATTGTAAATGTGAACAGGGTGCTAGCCAAAATATACACAATCTATATGAAGTGAAAGCTGCACACCAAATTCAGAGAAATGTGAACAAGCATAACTGCTTTATAATACATGACGAATGAAAAATACAATTAGCCATATGAAACATTTAAAAATTGAAATGTGACATTTCAAATAATCTTCAGCAGTTATGCAAAAAAGAGATATTTAGCTAATATATTGCTCAATTCATTACTGCCCCATAACCACTTCACGGTTCCATCCCTATATAGCTAGGTAGCTGGCTTCCCATACACAAGAAGGTTTCAACCACATATAGAGGTAACTTTTGGTTAGGTACCCATACACACAAACAGGTTTTAACCGCATATAGAGGTAACATTTGGTTAGGGACCCCATAAATAAGAGACTACCGTGAAGTGGTATGGGACAGTAATGAATTGATCAGTACATTAGCTAAATATTTCTTTTTTTTCAAATAATCCTCAGCAGTTATGCAATGTCACATTTCAATTTTTCATATTAACTTTTGGTTAGGTACCCATACAAACAAGCAGGTGTGTCTCTCTCTTCTGGGATGGATGAGGTGCAATACCCTGTGGCGACTGAAGCCTCAGGGGCACCACAAGTGCATCATAGCCATAGGGTTCTGGGTTAGAGGTGGCTGGTCCTTTAAGAATAGGTGGTTGCGCACACATACTAAGTGCACTCTCAGGAGACCTGCGTGGCATGCGCAAGCCCTGCAAGCCAGTGGCAGGGAGCGGAAAAACAGGAGCTACAACTGAGTGGCTGGGAAGGTGAGTGTACATGCGTCCCTACCAGGAGGAAGGAGCAGGACAGTGCAGGGATGCTGGTAACACCATAACAGGCGCATAGTCCCTCCCATTTGGCACAGGTGATTTTAATTAACAGGAGACTGCAAGAGGGGTCTGCCTTTCCTTTTCTCCCAGTTCACATACTGGGAGCTGGTGTAAGGTGAGTTAATCTGCTCCCTTCACAGGGTGTATGTGCTGTGTGATGGCAATTGTTGCAGTGATTTTGTGTCTGTGGGGCGGTGTGACCCTGAGTCATGGGGACTCAGCATTGCAGCATGGGTGCTGTGAGGCACCAGGTCGCCTGCCCTGCTGGTCCATTGTCGCTGTCGCGATGGTTGGCACATGGTTTCGCATCATTAAGGCGTCAGAGTTAGGGACCCACTCAGAGGTTTGCCGTGACATGGCAGTGGGCTTCATACAGTCTGATCAGAATGTTAAACCAAGAACCTAATGTCTAGGTATTTAATTTTTTGCCTGACGGCATTAGATCAACTTATGAATTTTGGATGTGCGGCCATTTCTTTTTTCTACCATATTGTTGCATAGTCCTTAAGAGAGGCCAACTTTCTGCTGCCTCAATAACTGCAGAGTCCAAACGTCCTCTGCGATTAACATCAGCACACAAACTATGTGACTGGTCCTTCATGGTATGTGTTTCCAGTTGCATTCAAGCCTTATATTACCAATGACAAGCACCGGATATAGTGGTATAAATTTGCCATCACTGGACTCTGGAGCAGTGGAATCATGCTCTGTGGAGTGATGAATCACGCTTCTAGGTTTGGTGAAAGCCAGGAGAACTTACCTGTCTCCTGAAGATATGTGTTGGTATCACAATACTTTTGTGCATATGATGTATTTTACACTACTGAACATGTAATTTCTCTCATCAGGCTTACAATCTGCTTTAGGCCTCCTTCACACATCTGTGTCTCCGGTACGTGTTACTTCCGTTTTCACATGTACTGGAGACACGGGTACACATAGACCCATTAAAATCAATGGGTCTGCGCAGAAGTGCGAGTTTTCACATGGACCATGTATCCGTGTAGAGCATACGTGTGTCCGTGTGCTCCACACATAGACATGTCCGTTTTTCTCCGGCACCACGGATGTCACACGGACCGCACGGATGTGCTCCGTGTGACATCAGTGTGATATGTACCGGAAAAAAACATTTTTCTGTGAAATAAAATGAATTTCTACACTAACCTTCTCCAGTGATGCTGTCTCTGCCGCTGCTGTCACTTGCTTCCGACCCCCGCTCATTATGCTCATCGCATATTCAGTGCACCGAGAACCGGAAGCAGCAGCAGCGGGAGTCATCAGGGCCAGAGACCGTAGAGCAGAAGACATCAGCACCACAGACAGCAGCACCAGGGACAGGTGAGCATAAAGTTCCTGTTCCCGTGTGTTATCACAGATAGCACACGGAGAACACTCATGTGCCAAAATCACGGCACATGGAGGGTCATACACACTTTTTACAAGTCCATGCAAAACATACGTGTTTTTCACGGACGTGTGAAAGAGGTCTAAGAAAGAGCCCAAACATAACAGATCTGGTCAAATTTGAACCTTGGGACCTAGTGCTACAAGACAGTAGTGTGTACTACTGACCCTACAGAATATCACAAAAGTGAATACACATCTCCCATTTTTGTAAATATTTTATTACATCTTTTCATGGGACAACACTGGAGATATGAGTCATGACACTTTGACACAATGTAAAGTAGTCAGTGTACAGCTTGTAAAACTGTATAAATTTGGTGCCCTTAAATAACTCAACACACATCCATTAATGTCTAAATTGCTGTCAACAAAAGTGAGTACACCTTCAATGAAAATTGCCATATTGTGCCCAAAGTTTCAATATTTTGTGTGGCCACCATTATTTTCAAACACTGTCTTAACTCTCTTGGGCATGGAGTTCACTAGAGCTTCACAAGAGCCACTGAAATCCTCTTCCAATCCTCCATGATGACATCCCAGAGCTGGTGGATGTTAGAGACCTTGCGCTCCTCCACCTTCCCCACACATACTCAATATGGTTTATGTCTGGAGACATGCTTGGCTTGCCAAGCACCTTTACCATCAGGTTCTTTAGCAAGGAAGTGGTCATCTTGGAGGTGTGTTTGGGGTCATGTTAGCATACTACCCTGCAAACCAGTTTCTGAAGGGAGGGGATCATGCTCTGCTTCAGTATGTCACAGTACATGTTAGCATTCATGGTTCCCTCAATGAACTTTAGCTCCCTACAGCTGGCAATACTCATGCAGCCCCAAACCACGACACTCCCACCACCATGCTTGACTCTAGGTAAGACACACTTGTCTTTGTACCCCTCACTTTGTTACCGCCACACATGCTTGACACTATCTGAACCAAATAAGTTTATCTTGGTCTCATCAGACCTCAGGTCATGGTTCCAGTGATCCTGGTCCTTAGTCTACTCATTTTCAGCAAACTGTTTGTGGACTTTCTTGTGCATCATCTTTGGAAGAGGCTTATTAGCGATAGCCATGCAGGTAAATTTGATGCAGTGTGCGGCGTATGTTCTGAGCATTTACAGGTTTCCCCCCCACTCACACCTTTAACCTCTGCAGCAAACTGACAGCACTCATATTTCTATTTTGAAAGACACCCTCTGGATATGGCACTTGGCATGTGCATTCAACTTCTTTGGTCGACCATGACGAGGCCTAGTCTGCGTGGAACCTGTCTTGTTAAACCTCTCTATGGTCTTGGCCGCTGTACTGCAGGTCAGATTAAGGTTGTAAGCCATCTTCTTATAGCCTAGGCCATCTTTATGTAGAGCAAAAATTAATTGTTTGCCATGAGGTAAAATGTTGAACGTTGAACTTCCAGTGACCAATATACAGTGGGGAAAAGTATTTAGTCAGCCACCAATTGTGCAAGTTCTTCCACTTAAAAAGAGAGGCCTGTAATTGACATCATAGGTAGACCACAACTATGATACAAAATGAGAAAACAAATCCAGAAAATCGCCCTGTATAATTTGGCAAGATTTTTTGCAAATTATGGTGGAAAATAAGTATTTGGTCAATAACAAAAGTTCATCTCAATATTTTGTTATATTTCCTTTGTTGGCAATGACAGAGGTTAAATGTTTTCTGTAAGTCTTCATAAGGTTGGCACACACTGTTGGTGGTATGTTGGCCCATTCCTCCATGCAGATCTCCTCTACAGCAGTGATGTTTTGGGCCTGTCGCTGGGCAACACGGACTTTCAACTCCCTCCAAAGGTTTTCAATGGTGTTGAGATCTGGAGACTGGCTAGGCCACTCCAGGACCTTCATATGCTTCTTATGAAGCCACTCCTTCATTGCCCTGGTGGTGTGCTTGGGATCATTATCATGCTGAAAAACCCAGCCACATTTCATCTTAAATGCCCTTGCTGATGGAAGGAGGTTTGCACGCAAAATCTCACAATTCAGGGCCTCATTCATTCTTTCATGTACACAGATCAGTCGTCCTGGTCCCTTTGCAGAGAAAAAGCCCCAAAGTATTATGTTGCCACCCCCATGCTTCACAGTAGGTATGGTGTTCTTTGGATGAAACTCAGCATTCTGTTTCCTCCAAACATGATGAGTTGTGTTTCTACCAAATAGTTCTACTTTGGTTTCATCAGACCATATGACATTCTCCCAATAATCTTCTGGATAATCCAAATGCTCTCTAGCAAACTTCAGACATGCCCGCACATGTACTGGCTTAGGCAGGGGACCACGTCTGGCACTGCAGGATCTGAGTCCCTGGTGGCTTAGTGTGTTACAGTGGTCCCAACTCTATGCAGGTCATTCACTAGGTCCCCCCGTGTGGTTCTGGTATTTTTGCTCACCGTTTTTGTGATCATTTTGACCCCACAGGGTGAGATCTTGCGTGGAGCCTCAGATTGAGGGAGATTATCAGTAGTCTTGTATGTCTTCCATTTTCTTATTAGTGCTCCTACAGTTGATTTCATCACACCAAGCTGCTTGCCTATTGCAGATTCAGTCTTCCCAGCCTGGTGCAGGGCTGCAATTTTGTTTCTGGTGTCCTTTGACAGCTCTTTGGTCTTCACCACAGTGGAGATTGGAGTGTGACTGTTTGAGGTTGTTGACAGGTGTCTTTTATACTGATAACAAGTTTAAACAGGTGCCAATACTACAGGTAATGAGTGGAGGACAGAGGAGCCTCTTATAGAAGAAGTTACAGGTCCGTGAAAGCCAGAAATCTTGCATGTTTTTAGGTGACTAAATACTTATTTTCCACCATAATTTGCAAAAACAATCTTGCCAAATCAGATTAGGTGATTTTCTGGATTTGCTTCTTCATATTGTCTTTCATAGTTGTGGTCTACCTATGATGTCAATTACAGGCCTCTCATCTTTTTAAGTGGGAGAACGTGCACAATTGGTGGCTGACTAAATACTTTTTTCCCCCACTGTATGAGACTGTGTGAGCAAGAACACCAAATGTAACACATCTACTCCCCATTCACACCTTAGACTTTGTTAAATAGAGTGACATTACATCGGGGAGATAAAATGGCTAATTAGGCACAATTTTGAAATTTTCCTTAGGGGTGTACTGACTTTTGTAGCCAGCGGATTAGACATTAATGACTGTGTGTTGAGTTATTTAGAGGGCACCATAGTTACACTGTTATACAAGCTGGACACTGACTACTTTACATTGTATCGAAGTGTCATATCCTCAGTGCTGTCCCATGAAAAGATGTAATAAAATATTTACAGAAATGTGATGGGTGTATTCACTTTTATGATACTGTACATAATCCAATAGATTCATATAGCTACAGTTTATCCTTATATGTTTAAAAATGTTTAGAAAGTTGAGTGTTCAAACTACTGGGATAATCATAGAGTATTAATTTATATTAATTAATAGTAATGAGAAATGTATAGTAATGTGTAGCGCACAGTACCAAGGTTTTTAGGCTGGGCATGTTATCCTGTTCATGACAAGGCCGTGACTGTCGTTGTCATGGGCGGCCTAGCCCGGGGCTCCGTTGCCCAGAGTCGTACAGAAGATGGCTGAGAAAGGAATGATGGGGATAGTTGTGAGGTTTTTGTCATGACGCCACCCGAGGTATGCGGCCAGGGAATGGGCCGCCGCTGCTGTCGCTGTCCTCCTGGGCAGATGGTTGTAGTAGCCAGGGATGGTCTCACTCTCCACAGGTAGAGCGGGCCCCGGGGAGGATGATGAGGATGATGAGGGGAGTAGTAATGGCGGCAGGGAGCGGCAGTACAGGTAATAAAGAGTCAGAGTCTATAATTGCGATTCCAGGTTGTTTACTCACTTTTGTACGATACCGCTCACCCAGTTAATACCAGTCGCTTGCTATGATGGGCTCCGTCGAAGCCGAATCCCTTTAGAAATCAGCCCGGTTTGGTGTTTAGTGGGTTTCTCCTTGTAACGCCTGTCTGTGGATCCACTGGCTTGAAGCTACGAGGGTGTGACGACATGGACAATAATATAAAGAACCTCAATTACCAGAATAAAATGTAACCTTTATTAATATCTAGAATTAGTTAAAATACACCCAGTGACTGTGAGCACACATAGGGGCATACAAGCAAAAAAAGGGGCATTACCAAATGGAATCCCTCTAAATCAAGAAGGAAGGGACTGCCCTTAACTATGGGGAATTATATGCTGGCGTGTGTGTAGCATACACCCCCTTTTTTAGAAAATTAATTTTTTTTCTTTTTTGTTGATGCCCCCCAGATATCAAAAAGTATTCATTACACCATAGGTGCACAAAAAGGTAGAAGGGGTGGACAGTCTCTATGGAGTCCCTATCTCACCCTATACATGCTTGCTCCTACCTACCGACGGGGGGTTTGACGCCGTAGCTTTTTGGGCGCCCCCGTTCCACGTCGGCTTACCCTTATGCACCCTACCTCAAGGTGAATGATTACTAAACAATTTTTAGAAATTCAAAAACATTTTTTAAAAACATTCATGGATCAGATCAAATGCAATTATTGTACAATCTGTATGAAAAATATGCAAAGGGGCCTAAATGACTAATCCTCAATGCATTCTGATCATCACATAATAATTGAAACCATGGGGGCAGAGTAAGGTGGAAGGGGAGACACTCTCTATGGGATCCCTATCTCACCCTATACACACTAACTCCTACCTACCAACGGAGGGTTTGACGCCGTAACTGTTTTGGGCGCCCCCGTTCCACGTCGGCTTTCCCTTGATACACCCTGCCTCAAAGGTGAACACTCTCTAAACAGTTTTTCAAAAATCACACATGATTCTACAAAGAAAAAAGAAACTGTACATATACTTTCACTGATATATTACAGAGTGTTTACTGAAAATCAAGATGTCACCCCTTGAAACAGGTGATAGGGTAAATTTCTGATTACCATAACTTATCGTACAGATTGCACAAAACTATATATACAAGAAAGAAAAAGGGAATATAGATGCAGTTACTTCCCTTCAGATGATCATTTCTATATGGCCTCGACGCGTTTCCCCTTTCTTATGGATATAAGGATCATCAGGAGGCAAAGGTTCCAGCTGTCAGATATGGTGATCCATGGCTGTGCGCCCTGGTCACAGGAAGTGCAGGGTTTAAAAATCGGCACCAATAGATCACATGGAGCCACCAACCAATAGCAGCCCCTGGCTATCTCATCCCCTACATTTGTCACTGCACATGTCACTCATGCTCTAGCCGATGACTCCCCCTGGTGGATGAATTTTATCCACTTTTGGGGGAGGTTCATTGATGATATTTTTTTGATTTGGTCAGGTAGCAAAATTGATTTCCACAGGTTTATTAGAGAGATAAACATCAATGACTTTGGGTTGTCATTTACAAGTGAAATTGAAACATCATCACTGTCTTTTTTGGATATTGTCTTTACGGTTGACAATGGTGGTCATCTTTCTTCACGGACGTATAGGAAGCCGACGTCAACAAATAATCTGTTAAGATGGGATAGTTTTCATCCAGTCCCTCTTAAGCGTGGCATACCGAAAGGACAGTACCTCCGGATGAGGAGAAATTGCTCTAATAAAAGAGATTTTTTTGAGCAATCTAATGATTTGCAGAACCGCTTTAAGCGAAGGGGTTACCCGG